>NW_027422353.1:0-141840 GCF_037893015.1 Macrotis lagotis
CGTGCCTTAGCCTTGTTTCCCCTTGCTGTGCCGTTCCTTCCGTTACACTTGCCTTGCCTTTCTTTGCCTTGCATTCCTTTCCTTCCGTTACTCTTTCCTTGCCTAGCTGTGCACTGCCTAGCCTTGCGTTGTCGTGCATTAGCCTTCCCTTACCTAACCGTACCTTGCCTTGCGTTACCCTTTCCTTGCCTTGCCGTGCACTGCCTAGCCTTGCGTTGTCGTGCCTTACCCTTGTTTCCCCTTGCCGTGCCGTGCCTTTTGTTACACTTGCCTTGCCTTGCATTGCTTTGCCTTCCTTTCCTTCCGTTACTCTTTCCTTGCCTAGCCGTGCATTGCCTAGCCTTGCGTTGTCGTGCATTAGCCTTGCCTCGCCTGACCGTGCCTTGCCTTGCGTTACCCTTTCTTTGCCTTGCCCTGCATTGCCTAGTCCTGCGATGTCGTGCCTTAGCCTTGTTTCCCCTTACCGTGCCGTTCCTTCCGTTACCCTTGCCTTCCCTTGCTTTCCCTTGCCTTTCTTTCCTTCCGTTACTCTTTCCTTGCCTTGCCGAGCACTGCCTAGCCTTGCGTTATCGTGCATTAGCCTTGCCTCGCCTGACCGTGCATTGCCTTGCGTTACCCTTTCCTTGCCTTGCCGGGCATTGCCTAGTCCTGCGTTGTCGTGCCTTAGGCTTGTTTCCCCTTAACGTGCCGTTCCGTCCGTGGCCCTTGCCTACCCTTGCTTTCCCTTGCCTTCCTTGCCTTCCGTTACTCTTTACTTACCTTCCGTGCATTGCCTAGCCTTGCGTTGTCGTGCCTTAGCCTTGCGTCGCCTGACCGTGCCTTGCCTTGCGTTACCCTTTCTTTGCCTTGCCGTGCATTGCCTAGTCCTGCGTTGTCGTGCCTTAGCCTTGTTTCCCCGTACCGTGCCGTTCCTTCCGTTAGCCTTGCCTTCCCTTGCTTTCCCTTGCCTTTCTTTCCTTCCGTTACTCTTTCCCTGCCTAGCCGTGCACTGCCTAGCCGTGCGTTGTCGTGCCTTAGCCTTGTTTCCCCTTGCTGTGCCGTTCCTTCAGTTACACTTGCCTTGCCTTTCTTTGCCTTGCCTTCCTTTCCTTCCGTTACTCTTTCCTTGCCTAGCCGTGCATTGCCTAGCCTTGCGTTGTCGTGCATTAGCCTTGCCTCGCCTGACCGTGCCTTGCCTTGCGTTACCCTTTCCTTGCCTTGCCTTGCATTGCCTAGTCCTGAGTTGTCGTGCCTTAGCCTTGTTTCCGCTTACCGTGCCGTTCCTTCCTTTACCTTTGCCTTCCCTTGCCTTCCTTGCCTTCCGTTACTCTTTGCTTGCCTTCCGTGCATTGCCAAGCCTTGCGTTGTCCTGCCTTAGCCTTGCCTCGCCTGACCGTGCCTTGCCTTGCGTTACCCTTTCCTTGCCTTGCCGTGCATTGCCTAATCCTGCGTTGTCGTGCCTTAGCCTTGTTTCCCCTTACCGTGCCGTTCCTTCCGTTACCCTTGCCTTCCCTTGCTTTCCCTTGCCTTTCGTTCCTTCCGTTACTCTTTCCTTGCCTTGCCGAGCACTGCCTATCCTTGCGTTGTCGTGCATTAGCCTTGCCTCGCCTGACCGTGCCTTGCCTTGCGTTATGCTTTCCTTACCTTGCCGTGCATTGCCTAGCCCTGCATTGTCGTGCATTAGCCTTGCCTTTCCTCACCGTGCCTTGCCTTGCGTTACCCTTTCCTTGCTTGGCCGTGCATTGCCTAGCCGTGCGTTGCCGTGCCTTACCCTTGTTTCCCCTTGCCGTGCCTTGCCTTTTGTTACACTTGCCTTGCCTTGCTTTGCCTTGCCTTCCTCTCCTTCCGTTACTCTTTCCTTGCCTAGCCGTGCATTGCCTAGCCTTGCGTTGTCGTGCATTAGCCTTGCCTCGCCTGACCGTGCCTTGCCTTGCGTTACGCTTTCTTTGCCTTGCCGTGCATTGCCTAGTCCTGCGTTGTCGTGCCTTAGCCTTGTTTCCCCTTACCGTGCCGTTCCTTCCGTTACCCTTGCCTTCCCTTGCTTTCCCTTGCCTTTCTTTCCTTCCGTTACTCTTTCCTTGCCTTGCCGAGCACTGCCTAGCCTTGCGTTGTCGTGCCTTAGCCTTGCCTCGCCTGACCGTGCATTGCCTTGCGTTAATCTTTCCTTGCCTTGCCGTGCATTGCCTAGCCTTGGGTTGTCGTGCATTAGCCTTGCCTCGCCTGACCGTGCCTTGCCTTGCGTTACCCTTTCCTTGCCTTGCCGTGCATTGCCTAGTCCTGCGTTGTCGTGCCTTAGGCTTGTTTCCCCTTAACGTGCCGTTCCGTCCGTTGCCCTTGCCTACCCTTGCTTTCCCTTGCCTTCCTTGCCTTCCGTTACTCTTTACTTACCTTCCGTGCATTGCCTAGCCTTGCGTTGTCGTGCATTAGCCTTGCCTCGCCTGACCGTGCCTTGCCTTGCGTTACCCTTTCTTTGCCTTGCCGTGCATTGCCTAGTCCTGCGTTGTCGTGCCTTAGCCTTGTTTCCCCGTACCGTGCCGTTCCTTCCGTTAGCCATGCCTTCCCTTGCTTTCCCTTGCCTTTCTTTCCTTCCGTTACTCTTTCCTTGCCTAGACGTGCACTGCCTAGGCGTGCGTTGTCGTGCCTTAGCCTTGTTTCCCCTTGCTGTGCAGTTCCTTCCGTTACACTTGCCTTGCTTTCTTTGCCTTGCCTTCCTTTCCTTCCGTTACTCTTTCCTTGCCTAGCCGTGCACTGCCTAGCCTTGCGTTGTCGTGCATTAGCCTTCCCTTCCCTCACCGTACCTTGCCTTGCGTTACCCTTTCCTTGTCTTGCCATGCACTGCCTAGCCTTGCGTTGTCGTGCCTTACCCATGTTTCCCCTTGCCGTGCCGTGCCTTTTGTTACACTTGCCTTGCCTTGCTTTGCTTTGCCTTCCTTTCCTTCCGTTACTCTTTCCTTGCCTAGCCGTGCATTGCCTAGCCTTGCATTGTCGTGCATTAGCCTTGCCTTGCCTCACCGTGCCTTGCCTTGCGTTACCCTTTCCTTCCCTTGCCGTGCATTGCCTAGCCGTGCGTTGTCTTGCCTTAGCCTTGTTTCCCCTTACCGTGCCGTTCCTTCCGTTACCCTTGCCTTCCCTTGCTTTCCCTTGCCTTTCTTTCCTTCCCTTACTCTTTCCTTGCCTTGCCGAGCACTGCCTAGCCTTGCGTTGTCGTGCATTAGCCTTGCCTCGCCTGACCGTGCCTTGCCTTGCGTTATGCTTTCCTTGCCTTGCCGTGCATTGCCTAGCCGTGCGTTGTCGTGCATTAGCCTTGCCTTGCCTCACCGTGCCTTGCCTTGCGTTACCCTTTAGCCGTGCATTGCCTAGCCGTGCGTTGCCGTGCCTTACCCTTGTTTCCCCGTGCCGTGGCTTGCCTTTTGTTACACTTGCCTTGCCTTGCTTTGCCTTGCATTCCTCTCCTTCCGTTACTCTTTCCTTGCCTAGCCGTGCATTGCCTAGCCTTGCGTTGTCGTGCATTAGCCTTGCCTCGCCTGACCGTGCCTTGCCTTGCGTTACCCTTTCTTTGCCTTGCCGTGCATTGCCTAGTCCTGCGTTGTCGTGCCTTAGCCTTGTTTCCCCTTACCGTGCCGTTCCTTCCGTTACCCTTGCCTTCCCTTGCTTTCCCTTGCCTTTCTTTCCTTCCGTTACTCTTTCCTTGCCTTGCCGAGCACTGCCTAGCCTTGCGTTGTCGTGCATTAGCCTTGCCTCGCCTGACCGTGCATTGCCTTGCGTTACCCTTTCCTTGCCTTGCCGTGCATTGCCTAGCCTTGCGTTGTCGTGCATTAGCCTTGCCTCGCCTGACCGTGCCTTGCCTTGCGTTACCCTTTCCTTGCCTTGCCGTGCATTGCCTAGCCGTGCTTTTTCGTGCATTAGCGTTGCCTCGCCTGACCGTGCCTTGCCTTGCGTTACCCTTTCCTTGCCTTGCCGTGCATTGCCTAGTCCTGCGTTGTCGTGCCTTAGGCTTGTTTCCCCTGAACGTGCCGTTCCGTCCGTTGCCCTTGCCTACCCTTGCTTTCCCTTGCCTTCCTTGCCTTCCGTTACTCTTTACTTACCTTCCGTGCATTGCCTAGCCTTGCGTTGTCGTGCCTTAGCCTTGCGTCGCCTGACCGTGCCTTGCCTTGCGTTACCCTTTCTTTGCCTTGCCGTGCATTGCCTAGTCCTGCGTTGTCGTGCCTTAGCCTTGTTTCCCCGTACCGTGCCGTTCCTTCCGTTAGCCTTGCCTTCCCTTGCTTTCCCTTGCCTTTCTTTCCTTCCGTTACTCTTTCCTTGCCTAGCCGTGCACTGCCTAGCCGTGCGTTGTCGTGCCTTAGCCTTGTTTCCCCTTGCTGTGCCGTTCCTTCCGTTACACTTGCCTTGCCTTTCTTTGCCTTGCCTTCCTTTCCTTCCGTTACTCTTTCCTTGCCTAGCTGTGCACTGCCTAGCCTTGCATTGTCGTGCATTAGCCTTCCCTTGCCTCACCGTACCTTGCCTTGCGTTACCCTTTCCTTGCCTTGCCGTGCATTGCCTAGCCTTGCGTTGTCGTGCCTTACGCTTGTTTCCCCTTGCCGTGCCGTGCCTTTTGTTACACTTGCCTTGCCTTGCATTGCTTTGCCTTCCTTTCCTTCCGTTACTCTTTCCTTGCCTAGCCGTGCATTGCCTAGCCTTGCGTTGTCGTGCATTAGCCTTGCCTCGCCTGACCGTGCCTTGCCTTGCGTTACCCTTTCCTTGCCTTGCCGTGCATTGCCTAGCCGTGCTTTTTCGTGCATTAGCGTTGCCTCGCCTGACCGTGCCTTGCCTTGCGTTACCCTTTCCTTGCCTTGCCGTGCATTGCCTAGTCCTGCGTTGTCGTGCCTTAGGCTTGTTTCCCCTTAACGTGCCGTTCCGTCCGTTGCCCTTGCCTACACTTGCTTTCCCTTGCCTTCCTTGCCTTCCGTTACTCTTTACTTACCTTCCGTGCATTGCCTAGCCTTGCGTTGTCGTGCCTTAGCCTTGCGTCGCCTGACCGTGCCTTGCCTTGCGTTACCCTTTCTTTGCCTTGCCGTGCATTGCCTAGTCCTGCGTTGTCGTGCCTTAGCCTTGTTTCCCCGTACCGTGCCGTTCCTTCCGTTAGCCATGCCTTCCCTTGCTTTCCCTTGCCTTTCTTTCCTTCCGTTACTCTTTCCTTGCCTAGACGTGCACTGCCTAGGCGTGCGTTGTCGTGCCTTAGCCTTGTTTCCCCTTGCTGTGCAGTTCCTTCCGTTACACTTGCCTTGCTTTCTTTGCCTTGCCTTCCTTTCCTTCCGTTACTCTTTCCTTGCCTAGCCGTGCACTGCCTAGCCTTGCGTTGTCGTGCATTAGCCTTCCCTTCCCTCACCGTACCTTGCCTTGCGTTACCCTTTCCTTGTCTTGCCGTGCACTGCCTAGCCTTGCGTTGTCGTGCCTTACCCTTGTTTCCCCTTGCCGTGCCGTGCCTTTTGTTACACTTGCCTTGCCTTGCTTTGCTTTGCCTTCCTTTCCTTCCGTTACTCTTTCCTTGCCTAGCCGTGCATTGCCTAGCCTTGCATTGTCGTGCATTAGCCTTGCCTCGCCTGACCGTGCCTTGCCTTGCGTTACCCTTTCCTTCCCTTGCCGTGCATTGCCTAGCCGTGCGTTGTCGTGCCTTAGCCTTGTTTCCCCTTACCGTGCCGTTCCTTCCGTTACCCTTGCCTTCCCTTGCTTTCCCTTGCCTTTCTTTCCTTCCGTTACTCTTTCCTTGCCTTGCCGAGCACTGCCTAGCCTTGCGTTGTCGTGCATTAGCCTTGCCTCGCCTGACCGTGCCTTGCCTTGCGTTATGCTTTCCTTGCCTTGCCGTGCATTGCCTAGCCCTGCATTGTCGTGCATTAGCCTTGCCTTTCCTCACCGTGCCTTGACTTGCGTTACCCTTTCCTTGCTTAGCCGTGCATTGCCTAGCCGTGCGTTGCCGTGCCTTACCCTTGTTTCCCCGTGCCGTGGCTTGCCTTTTGTTACACTTGCCTTGCCTTGCTTTGCCTTGCCTTCCTCTCCTTCCGTTACTCTTTCCTTGCCTAGCCGTGCATTGCCTAGCCTTGCGTTGTCGTGCATTAGCCTTGCCTCGCCTGACCGTGCCTTGCCTTGCGTTACCCTTTCTTTGCCTTGCCGTGCATTGCCTAGCCTTGCGTTGTCGTGCATTAGCCTTGCCTCGCCTGACCGTGCCTTGCCTTGCGTTACCCTTTCCTTGCCTTGCCGTGCATTGCCTAGCCGTGCTTTTTCGTGCATTAGCGTTGCCTCGCCTGACCGTGCCTTGCCTTGCGTTACCCTTTCCTTGCCTTGCCGTGCATTGCCTAGTCCTGCGTTGTCGTGCCTTAGGCTTGTTTCCCCTTAACGTGCCGTTCCGTCCGTTGCCCTTGCCTACCCTTGCTTTCCCTTGCCTTCCTTGCCTTCCGTTACTCTTTACTTACCTTCCGTGCATTGCCTAGCCTTGCGTTGTCGTGCCTTAGCCTTGCGTCGCCTGACCGTGCCTTGCCTTGCGTTACCCTTTCTTTGCCTTGCCGTGCATTGCCTAGTCCTGCGTTGTCGTGCCTTAGCCTTGTTTCCCCTTACCGTGCCGTTCCTTCCGTTAGCCTTGCCTTCCCTTGCTTTCCCTTGCCTTTCTTTCCTTCCGTTACTCTTTCCTTGCCTAGCCGTGCACTGCCTAGCCGTGCGTTGTCGTGCCTTAGCCTTGTTTCCCCTTGCTGTGCCGTTCCTTCCGTTACCCTTGCCTTGCCTTGCTTTCCCTTGCCTTCCTTGCCTTCCGTTACTCTTTCCTTGCCTTGCCGTGCATTGCCTAGCCTTGCGTTGTCGTGCATTAGCCTTGCCTCCCCTGACCGTGCCTTGCCTTGCGTTACCCTTTCCTTGCCTTGCCTTGCATTGCCTAGTCCTGAGTTGTCGTGCCTTAGCCTTGTTTCCGCTTACCGTGCCGTTCCTTCCTTTACCTTTGCCTTCCCTTGCCTTCCTTGCCTTCCGTTACTCTTTGCTTGCCTTCCGTGCATTGCCTAGCCTTGCGTTGTCCTGCCTTAGCCTTGCCTCGCCTGACCGTGCCTTGCCTTGCGTTACCCTTTCCTTGCCTTGCCGTGCATAGCCTAATCCTGCGTTGTCGTGCCTTAGCCTTGTTTCCCCTTACCGTGCCGTTCCTTCCGTTACCCTTGCCTTCCCTTGCTTTCCCTTGCCTTTCTTTCCTTCCGTTACTCTTTCCTTGCCTTGCCGAGCACTGCCTAGCCTTGCGTTGTCGTGCATTAGCCTTGCCTCGACTGACCGTGCCTTGCCTTGCGTTATGCTTTCCTTAACTTGCCGTGCATTGCCTAGCCCTGCATTGTCGTGCATTAGCCTTGCCTTTCCTCACCGTGCCTTGCCTTGCGTTACCCTTTCCTTGCTTGGCCATGCATTGCCTAGCCGTGCGTTGCCGTGCCTTACCCTTGTTTCCCCTTGCCGTGCCTTGCCTTTTGTTACACTTGCCTTGCCTTGCTTTGCCTTGCCTTCCTCTCCTTCCGTTACTCTTTCCTTGCCTAGCCGTGCATTGCCTAGCCTTGCGTTGTCGTTCATTAGCCTTGCCTCGCCTGACCGTGCCTTGCCTTGCGTTACGCTTTCTTTGCCTTGCCGTGCATTGCCTAGTCCTGCGTTGTCGTGCCTTAGCCTTCTTTCCCCTTACCGTGCCGTTCCTTCCGTTACCCTTGCCTTCCCTTGCTTTCCCTTGCCTTTCTTTCCTTCCGTTACTCTTTCCTTGCCTTGCCGAGCACTGCCTAGCCTTGCGTTGTCGTGCATTAGCCTTGCCTCGCCTGACCGTGCATTGCCTTGCGTTACCCTTTCCTTGCCTTGCCGTGCATTGCCTAGCCTTGCGTTGTCGTGCATTAGCCTTGCCTCGCCTGACCGTGCCTTGCCTTGCGTTACCCTTTCTTTGCCTTGCCGTGCATTGCCTAGTCCTGCGTTGTCGTGCCTTAGCCTTGTTTCCCCGTACCGTGCCGTTCCTTCCGTTAGCCTTGCCTTCCCTTGCTTTCCCTTGCCTTTCTTTCCTTCCGTTACTCTTTCCTTGCCTAGCCGTGCACTGCCTAGCCGTGCGTTGTCGTGCCTTAGCCTTGTTTCCCCTTGCTGTGCCGTTCCTTCCGTTACACTTGCCTTGCCTTTCTTTGCCTTGCCTTCCTTTCCTTCCGTTACTCTTTCCTTGCCTAGCCGTGCATTGCCTAGCCTTGCGTTGTCGTGCATTAGCCTTGCCTCCCCTGACCGTGCCTTGCCTTGCGTTACCCTTTCCTTGCCTTGCCTTGCATTGCCTAGTCCTGAGTTGTCGTGCCTTAGCCTTGTTTCCGCTTACCGTGCCGTTCCTTCCTTTACCTTTGCCTTCCCTTGCCTTCCTTGCCTTCCGTTACTCTTTGCTTGCCTTCCGTGCATTGCCTAGCCTTGCGTTGTCCTGCCTTAGCCTTGCCTCGCCTGACCGTGCCTTGCCTTGCGTTACCCTTTCCTTGCCTTGCCGTGCATAGCCTAATCCTGCGTTGTCGTGCCTTAGCCTTGTTTCCCCTTACCGTGCCGTTCCTTCCGTTACCCTTGCCTTCCCTTGCTTTCCCTTGCCTTTCTTTCCTTCCGTTACTCTTTCCTTGCCTTGCCGAGCACTGCCTAGCCTTGCGTTGTCGTGCATTAGCCTTGCCTCGACTGACCGTGCCTTGCCTTGCGTTATGCTTTCCTTAACTTGCCGTGCATTGCCTAGCCCTGCATTGTCGTGCATTAGCCTTGCCTTTCCTCACCGTGCCTTGCCTTGCGTTACCCTTTCCTTGCTTGGCCATGCATTGCCTAGCCGTGCGTTGCCGTGCCTTACCCTTGTTTCCCCTTGCCGTGCCTTGCCTTTTGTTACACTTGCCTTGCCTTGCTTTGCCTTGCCTTCCTCTCCTTCCGTTACTCTTTCCTTGCCTAGCCGTGCATTGCCTAGCCTTGCGTTGTCGTTCATTAGCCTTGCCTCGCCTGACCGTGCCTTGCCTTGCGTTACGCTTTCTTTGCCTTGCCGTGCATTGCCTAGTCCTGCGTTGTCGTGCCTTAGCCTTCTTTCCCCTTACCGTGCCGTTCCTTCCGTTACCCTTGCCTTCCCTTGCTTTCCCTTGCCTTTCTTTCCTTCCGTTACTCTTTCCTTGCCTTGCCGAGCACTGCCTAGCCTTGCGTTGTCGTGCATTAGCCTTGCCTCGCCTGACCGTGCATTGCCTTGCGTTACCCTTTCCTTGCCTTGCCGTGCATTGCCTAGCCTTGCGTTGTCGTGCATTAGCCTTGCCTCGCCTGACCGTGCCTTGCCTTGCGTTACCCTTTCCTTGCCTTGCCGTGCATTGCCTATCCGTGCTTTTTCGTGCATTAGCGTTTCCTCGCCTGACCGTGCCTTGCCTTGCGTTACCCTTTCCTTGCCTTGCCGTGCATTGCCTAGTCCTGCGTTGTCGTGCCTTAGCCTTTTTTCCCCTTACCGTGCCGTTGCTTCCGTTACCCTTGCCTTCCCTTGCTTTCCCTTGCCTTTCTTTCCTTCCGTTACTCTTTCCTTGCCTTGTCGAACACTGCCTACCGTTGCGTTGTCGTGCATTAGCCTTGCCTCGCCTGACCGTGCCTTGCCTTGCGTTATGCTTTCCTTGCCTTGCCGTGCATTGCCTAGCCCTGCATTGTCGTGCCTTAGCCTTGCCTCGCCTGACCGTGCCTTGCCTTGCGTTACCCTTTCCTTGCCTTGCCGTGCATTGCCTAGCCGTGCGTTGCCGTGCCTTACCCTTGTTTCCCCTTACCGTGCCTTGCCTTTTGTTACACTTGCCTTGCCTTGCTTTGCCTTGCCTTCCTCTCCTTCCGTTACTCTTTCCTTGCCTAGCCGTGCATTGCCTAGTCCTGCGTTGTCGTGCCTTAGGCTTGTTTCCCCTTAACGTGCCGTTCCGTCCGTTGCCCTTGCCTACCCTTGCTTTCCCTTGCCTTCCTTGCCTTCCGTTACTCTTTACTTACCTTCCGTGCATTGCCTAGCCTTGCGTTGTCGTGCCTTAGCCTTGCGTCGCCTGACCGTGCCTTGCCTTGCGTTACCCTTTCTTTGCCTTGCCGTGCATTGCCTAGTCCTGCGTTGTCGTGCCTTAGCCTTGTTTCCCCGTACCGTGCCGTTCCTTCCGTTAGCCATGCCTTCCCTTGCTTTCCCTTGCCTTTCTTTCCTTCCGTTACTCTTTCCTTGCCTAGACGTGCACTGCCTAGGCGTGCGTTGTCGTGCCTTAGCCTTGTTTCCCCTTGCTGTGCAGTTCCTTCCGTTACACTTGCCTTGCCTTTCTTTGCCTTGCCTTCCTTTCCTTCCGTTACTCTTTCCTTGCCTAGCCGTGCACTGCCTAGCCTTGCGTTGTCGTGCATTAGCCTTCCCTTCCCTCACCGTACCTTGCCTTGCGTTACCCTTTCCTTGTCTTGCCATGCACTGCCTAGCCTTGCGTTGTCGTGCCTTACCCATGTTTCCCCTTGCCGTGCCGTGCCTTTTGTTACACTTGCCTTGCCTTGCTTTGCTTTGCCTTCCTTTCCTTCCGTTACTCTTTCCTTGCCTAGCCGTGCATTGCCTAGCCTTGCATTGTCGTGCATTAGCCTTGCCTCGCCTGACCGTGCCTTGCCTTGCGTTACCCTTTCCTTCCCTTGCCGTGCATTGCCTAGCCGTGCGTTGTCTTGCCTTAGCCTTGTTTCCCCTTACCGTGCCGTTCCTTCCGTTACCCTTGCCTTCCCTTGCTTTCCCTTGCCTTTCTTTCCTTCCCTTACTCTTTCCTTGCCTTGCCGAGCACTGCCTAGCCTTGCGTTGTCGTGCATTAGCCTTGCCTCGCCTGACCGTGCCTTGCCTTGCGTTATGCTTTCCTTGCCTTGCCGTGCATTGCCTAGCCCTGCATTGTCGTGCATTAGCCTTGCCTTTCCTCACCGTGCCTTGACTTGCGTTACCCTTTCCTTGCTTAGCCGTGCATTGCCTAGCCGTGCGTTGCCGTGCCTTACCCTTGTTTCCCCGTGCCGTGGCTTGCCTTTTGTTACACTTGCCTTGCCTTGCTTTGCCTTGCATTCCTCTCCTTCCGTTACTCTTTCCTTGCCTAGCCGTGCATTGCCTAGCCTTGCGTTGTCGTGCATTAGCCTTGCCTCGCCTGACCGTGCCTTGCCTTGCGTTACCCTTTCTTTGCCTTGCCGTGCATTGCCTAGTCCTGCGTTGTCGTGCCTTAGCCTTGTTTCCCCTTACCGTGCCGTTCCTTCCGTTACCCTTGCCTTCCCTTGCTTTCCCTTGCCTTTCTTTCCTTCCGTTACTCTTTCCTTGCCTTGCCGAGCACTGCCTAGCCTTGCGTTGTCGTGCATTAGCCTTGCCTCGCCTGACCGTGCATTGCCTTGCGTTACCCTTTCCTTGCCTTGCCGTGCATTGCCTAGCCTTGCGTTGTCGTGCATTAGCCTTGCCTCGCCTGACCGTGCCTTGCCTTGCGTTACCCTTTCCTTGCCTTGCCGTGCATTGCCTAGCCGTGCTTTTTCGTGCATTAGCGTTGCCTCGCCTGACCGTGCCTTGCCTTGCGTTACCCTTTCCTTGCCTTGCCGTGCATTGCCTAGTCCTGCGTTGTCGTGCCTTAGGCTTGTTTCCCCTGAACGTGCCGTTCCGTCCGTTGCCCTTGCCTACCCTTGCTTTCCCTTGCCTTCCTTGCCTTCCGTTACTCTTTACTTACCTTCCGTGCATTGCCTAGCCTTGCGTTGTCGTGCCTTAGCCTTGCGTCGCCTGACCGTGCCTTGCCTTGCGTTACCCTTTCTTTGCCTTGCCGTGCATTGCCTAGTCCTGCGTTGTCGTGCCTTAGCCTTGTTTCCCCGTACCGTGCCGTTCCTTCCGTTAGCCTTGCCTTCCCTTGCTTTCCCTTGCCTTTCTTTCCTTCCGTTACTCTTTCCTTGCCTAGCCGTGCACTGCCTAGCCGTGCGTTGTCGTGCCTTAGCCTTGTTTCCCCTTGCTGTGCCGTTCCTTCCGTTACACTTGCCTTGCCTTTCTTTGCCTTGCCTTCCTTTCCTTCCGTTACTCTTTCCTTGCCTAGCTGTGCACTGCCTAGCCTTGCGTTGTCGTGCATTAGCCTTCCCTTGCCTCACCGTACCTTGCCTTGCGTTACCCTTTCCTTGCCTTGCCGTGCACTGCCTAGCTTGCGTTGTCGTGCCTTACGCTTGTTTCCCCTTGCCGTGCCGTGCCTTTTGTTACACTTGCCTTGCCTTGCATTGCTTTGCCTTCCTTTCCTTCCGTTACTCTTTCCTTGCCTAGCCGTGCATTGCCTAGCCTTGCGTTGTCGTGCATTAGCCTTGCCTCGCCTGACCGTGCCTTGCCTTGCGTTACCCTTTCCTTGCCTTGCCGTGCATTGCCTAGCCGTGCTTTTTCGTGCATTAGCGTTGCCTCGCCTGACCGTGCCTTGCCTTGCGTTACCCTTTCCTTGCCTTGCCGTGCATTGCCTAGTCCTGCGTTGTCGTGCCTTAGGCTTGTTTCCCCTTAACGTGCCGTTCCGTCCGTTGCCCTTGCCTACCCTTGCTTTCCCTTGCCTTCCTTGCCTTCCGTTACTCTTTACTTACCTTCCGTGCATTGCCTAGCCTTGCGTTGTCGTGCCTTAGCCTTGCGTCGCCTGACCGTGCCTTGCCTTGCGTTACCCTTTCTTTGCCTTGCCGTGCATTGCCTAGTCCTGCGTTGTCGTGCCTTAGCCTTGTTTCCCCGTACCGTGCCGTTCCTTCCGTTAGCCATGCCTTCCCTTGCTTTCCCTTGCCTTTCTTTCCTTCCGTTACTCTTTCCTTGCCTAGACGTGCACTGCCTAGGCGTGCGTTGTCGTGCCTTAGCCTTGTTTCCCCTTGCTGTGCAGTTCCTTCCGTTACACTTGCCTTGCTTTCTTTGCCTTGCCTTCCTTTCCTTCCGTTACTCTTTCCTTGCCTAGCCGTGCACTGCCTAGCCTTGCGTTGTCGTGCATTAGCCTTCCCTTCCCTCACCGTACCTTGCCTTGCGTTACCCTTTCCTTGCCTTGCCATGCACTGCCTAGCCTTGCTTTGTCGTGCCTTACCCATGTTTCCCCTTGCCGTGCCGTGCCTTTTGTTACACTTGCCTTGCCTTGCTTTGCTTTGCCTTCCTTTCCTTCCGTTACTCTTTCCTTGCCTAGCCGTGCATTGCCTAGCCTTGCATTGTCGTGCATTAGCCTTGCCTCGCCTGACCGTGCCTTGCCTTGCGTTACCCTTTCCTTCCCTTGCCGTGCATTGCCTAGCCGTGCGTTGTCTTGCCTTAGCCTTGTTTCCCCGTACCGTGCCGTTCCTTCCGTTACCCTTGCCTTCCCTTGCTTTCCCTTGCCTTTCTTTCCTTCCCTTACTCTTTCCTTGCCTTGCCGAGCACTGCCTAGCCTTGCGTTGTCGTGCATTAGCCTTGCCTCGCCTGACCGTGCCTTGCCTTGCGTTATGCTTTCCTTGCCTTGCCGTGCATTGCCTAGCCCTGCATTGTCGTGCATTAGCCTTGCCTTTCCTCACCGTGCCTTGACTTGCGTTACCCTTTCCTTGCTTAGCCGTGCATTGCCTAGCCGTGCGTTGCCGTGCCTTACCCTTGTTTCCCCGTGCCGTGGCTTGCCTTTTGTTACACTTGCCTTGCCTTGCTTTGCCTTGCATTCCTCTCCTTCCGTTACTCTTTCCTTGCCTAGCCGTGCATTGCCTAGCCTTGCGTTGTCGTGCATTAGCCTTGCCTCGCCTGACCGTGCCTTGCCTTGCGTTACCCTTTCTTTGCCTTGCCGTGCATTGCCTAGTCCTGCGTTGTCGTGCCTTAGCCTTGTTTCCCCTTACCGTGCCGTTCCTTCCGTTACCCTTGCCTTCCCTTGCTTTCCCTTGCCTTTCTTTCCTTCCGTTACTCTTTCCTTGCCTTGCCGAGCACTGCCTAGCCTTGCGTTGTCGTGCATTAGCCTTGCCTCGCCTGACCGTGCATTGCCTTGCCTTACCCTTTCCTTGCCTTGCCGTGCATTGCCTAGCCTTGCGTTGTCGTGCATTAGCCTTGCCTCGCCTGACCGTGCCTTGCCTTGCGTTACCCTTTCCTTGCCTTGCCGTGCATTGCCTAGCCGTGCTTTTTCGTGCATTAGCGTTGCCTCGCCTGACCGTGCCTTGCCTTGCGTTACCCTTTCCTTGCCTTGCCGTGCATTGCCTAGTCCTGCGTTGTCGTGCCTTAGGCTTGTTTCCCCTTAACGTGCCGTTCCGTCCGTTGCCCTTGCCTACCCTTGCTTTCCCTTGCCTTCCTTGCCTTCCGTTACTCTTTACTTACCTTCCGTGCATTGCCTAGCCTTGCGTTGTCGTGCCTTAGCCTTGCGTCGCCTGACCGTGCCTTGCCTTGCGTTACCCTTTCCTAGCCTTCCCGTGCATTGCCTAGTCCTGCGTTGTCGTGCCTTAGCCTTGTTTCCCCTTACCGTGCCGTTGCTTCCGTTACCCTTGCCTTCCCTTGCTTTCCCTTGCCTTTCTTTCCTTCCGTTACTCTTTCCTTGCCTTGCCGAACACTGCCTATCGTTGCGTTGTCGTGCATTAGCCTTGCCTCGCCTGACTGTGCCTTGCCTTGCGTTATGCTTTCCTTGCCTTGCCGTGCATTGCCTAGCCCTGCATTGTCGTGCATTAGCCTTGCCTTTCCTCACCGTGCCTTGCCTTGCGTTACCCTTTCCTTGCTTGGCCGTGCATTGCCTAGCCGTGCGTTGCCGTGCCTTACCCTTGTTTCCCCTTACCGTGCCTTGCCTTTTGTTACACTTGCCTTGCCTTGCTTTGCCTTGCCTTCCTCTCCTTCCGTTACTCTTTCCTTGCCTTGCAGAGCACTGCCTAGCCTTGCGTTGTCGTGCATTAGCCTTGCCTCGCCTGACCGTGCATTGCCTTGCGTTACCCTTTCCTTGCCTTCCCGTGCATTGCCTAGCCTTGCGTTGTCGTGCATTAGCCTTGCCTCACCTGACCGTGCCTTGCCTTGCGTTACCCTTTCCTTGCCTTGCCGTGCATTGCCTAGCCGTGCTTTTTCGTGCATTAGCGTTGCCTCGCCTGACCGTGCCTTGCCTTGCGTTACCCTTTCCTTGCCTTGCCGTGCATTGCCTAGTCCTGCGTTGTCGTGCCTTAGCCTTGTTTCCCCGTACCGTGCCGTTCCTTCCGTTAGCCTTGCCTTCCCTTGCTTTCCCTTGCCTTTCTTTCCTTCCGTTACTCTTTCCTTGCCTAGCCGTGCACTGCCTAGCCGTGCGTTGTCGTGCCTTAGCCTTGTTTCCCCTTGCTGTGCCGTTCCTTCCGTTACACTTGCCTTGCCTTTCTTTGCCTTGCCTTCCTTTCCTTCCGTTACTCTTTCCTTGCCTAGCTGTGCACTGCCTAGCCTTGCGTTGTCGTGCATTAGCCTTCCCTTGCCTAACCGTACCTTGCCTTGCGTTACCCTTTCCTTGCCTTGCCGTGCACTGCCTAGCCTTGCGTTGTCGTGCCTTACCCTTGTTTCCCCTTGCCGTGCCGTGCCTTTTGTTACACTTGCCTTGCCTTGCATTGCTTTGCCTTCCTTTCCTTCCGTTACTCTTTCCTTGCCTAGCCGTGCATTGCCTAGCCTTGCGTTGTCGTGCATTAGCCTTGCCTCGCCTGACCGTGCCTTGCCTTGCGTTACCCTTTCTTTGCCTTGCCGTGCATTGCCTAGTCCTGCGATGTCGTGCCTTAGCCTTGTTTCCCCTTACCGTGCCGTTCCTTCCGTTACCCTTGCCTTCCCTTGCTTTCCCTTGCCTTTCTTTCCTTCCGTTACTCTTTCCTTGCCTTGCCGTGCACTGCCTAGCCTTGCGTTGTCGTGCATTAGCCTTGCCTCGCCTGACCGTGCATTGCCTTGCGTTACCCTTTCCTTGCCTTGCCGGGCATTGCCTAGTCCTGCGTTGTCGTGCCTTAGGCTTGTTTCCCCTTAACGTGCCGTTCCGTCCGTTGCCCTTGCCTACCCTTGCTTTCCCTTGCCTTCCTTGCCTTCCGTTACTCTTAACTTACCTTCCGTGCATTGCCTAGCCTTGCGTTGTCGTGCCTTAGCCTTGCGTCGCCTGACCGTGCCTTGCCTTGCGTTAACCTTTCTTTGCCTTGCCGTGCATTGCCTAGTCCTGCGTTGTCGTGCCTTAGCCTTGTTTCCCCGTACCGTGCCGTTCCTTCCGTTAGCCTTGCCTTCCCTTGCTTTCCCTTGCCTTTCTTTCCTTCCGTTACTCTTTCCCTGCCTAGCCGTGCACTGCCTAGCCGTGCGTTGTCGTGCCTTAGCCTTGTTTCCCCTTGCTGTGCCGTTCCTTCCGTTACACTTGCCTTGCCTTTCTTTGCCTTGCCTTCCTTTCCTTCCGTTACTCTTTCCTTGCCTAGCCGTGCATTGCCTAGCCTTGCGTTGTCGTGCATTAGCCTTGCCTCGCCTGACCGTGCCTTGCCTTGCGTTACCCTTTCCTTGCCTTGCCTTGCATTGCCTAGTCCTGAGTTGTCGTGCCTTAGCCTTGTTTCCGCTTACCGTGCCGTTCCTTCCTTTACCTTTGCCTTCCCTTGCCTTCCTTGCCTTCCGTTACTCTTTGCTTGCCTTCCGTGCATTGCCAAGCCTTGCGTTGTCCTGCCTTAGCCTTGCCTCGCCTGACCGTGCCTTGCCTTGCGTTACCCTTTCCTTGCCTTGCCGTGCATTGCCTAATCCTGCGTTGTCGTGCCTTAGCCTTGTTTCCCCTTACCGTGCCGTTCCTTCCGTTACCCTTGCCTTCCCTTGCTTTCCCTTGCCTTTCTTTCCTTCCGTTACTCTTTCCTTGCCTTGCCGAGCACTGCCTATCCTTGCGTTGTCGTGCATTAGCCTTGCCTCGCCTGACCGTGCCTTGCCTTGCGTTACCCTTTCCTTGCCTTGCCGTGCATTACCTAGCCTTGCGTTGTCGTGCCGTAGCCTTGCCTCACCGTGCCTTGCCTTGCGTTACCCTTTCCTTGCCTTGCCGTGCATTGCCTAGCCGTGCGTTGTCGTGCCTTAGCCTTGTTTCCCCTTGCCGTGCCTTGCCTTTTGTTACACTTGCCTTGCCTTGCTTTGCCTTGCCTTCCTCTCCTTCCGTTACTCTTTCCTTGCCTAGCCGTGCATTGCCTAGCCTTGCGTTGTCGTGCATTAGCCTTGCCTCGCCTGACCGTGCCTTGCCTTGCGTTACGCTTTCTTTGCCTTGCCGTGCATTGCCTAGTCCTGCGTTGTCGTGCCTTAGCCTTGTTTCCCCTTACCGTGCCGTTCCTTCCGTTACCCTTGCCTTCCCTTGCTTTCCCTTGCCTTTCTTTCCTTCCGTTACTCTTTCCTTGCCTTGCCGAGCACTGCCTAGCCTTGCGTTGTCGTGCCTTAGCCTTGCCTCGCCTGACCGTGCATTGCCTTGCGTTAATCTTTCCTTGCCTTGCCGTGCATTGCCTAGCCTTGCGTTGTCGTGCATTAGCCTTCCCTCGCCTGACCGTGCCTTGCCTTGCGTTACCCTTTCCTTGCCTTGCCGTGCATTGCCTAGCCGTGCTTTTTCGTGCATTAGCGTTGCCTCGCCTGACCGTGCCTTGCCTTGCGTTACCCTTTCCTTGGCTTGCCGTGCATTGCCTAGTCCTGCGTTGTCGTGCCTTAGGCTTGTTTCCCCTTAACGTGCCGTTCCGTCCGTTGCCCTTGCCTACCCTTGCTTTCCCTTGCCTTCCTTGCCTTCCGTTACTCTTTACTTACCTTCCGTGCATTGCCTAGCCTTGCGTTGTCGTGCCTTAGCCTTGCGTCGCCTGACCGTGCCTTGCCTTGCGTTACCCTTTCTTTGCCTTGCCGTGCATTGCCTAGTCCTGCGTTGTCGTGCCTTAGCCTTGTTTCCCCGTACCGTGCCGTTCCTTCCGTTAGCCTTGCCTTCCCTTGCTTTCCCTTGCCTTTCTTTCCTTCCGTTACTCTTTCCTTGCCTAGCCGTGCACTGCCTAGCCGTGCGTTGTCGTGCCTTAGCCTTGTTTCCCCTTGCTGTGCCGTTCCTTCCGTTACACTTGCCTTGCCTTTCTTTGCCTTGCCTTCCTTTCCTTCCGTTACTCTTTCCTTGCCTAGCTGTGCACTGCCTAGCCTTGCGTTGTCGTGCATTAGCCTTCCCTTGCCTCACCGTACCTTGCCTTGCGTTACCCTTTCCTTGCCTTGCCGTGCACTGCCTAGCCTTGCGTTGTCGTGCCTTACGCTTGTTTCCCCTTGCCGTGCCGTGCCTTTTGTTACACTTGCCTTGCCTTGCATTGCTTTGCCTTCCTTTCCTTCCGTTACTCTTTCCTTGCCTAGCCGTGCATTGCCTAGCCTTGCGTTGTCGTGCATTAGCCTTGCCTCGCCTGACCGTGCCTTGCCTTGCGTTACCCTTTCCTTGCCTTGCCGTGCATTGCCTAGCCGTGCTTTTTCGTGCATTAGCGTTGCCTCGCCTGACCGTGCCTTGCCTTGCGTTATCCTTTCCTTGCCTTGCCGTGCATTGCCTAGTCCTGCGTTGTCGTGCCTTAGGCTTGTTTCCCCTTAACGTGCCGTTCCGTCCGTTGCCCTTGCCTACCTTGCTTTCCCTTGCCTTCCTTGCCTTCCGTTACTCTTTACTTACCTTCCGTGCATTGCCTAGCCTTGCGTTGTCGTGCCTTAGCCTTGCGTCGCCTGACCGTGCCTTGCCTTGCGTTACCCTTTCTTTGCCTTGCCGTGCATTGCCTAGTCCTGCGTTGTCGTGCCTTAGCCTTGTTTCCCCGTACCGTGCCGTTCCTTCCGTTAGCCATGCCTTCCCTTGCTTTCCCTTGCCTTTCTTTCCTTCCGTTACTCTTTCCTTGCCTAGCCGTGCACTGCCTAGCCGTGCGTTGTCGTGCCTTAGCCTTGTTTCCCCTTGCTGTGCCGTTCCTTCCGTTACACTTGCCTTGCTTTCTTTGCCTTGCCTTCCTTTCCTTCCGTTACTCTTTCCTTGCCTAGCCGTGCACTGCCTAGCCTTGCGTTGTCGTGCATTAGCCTTCCCTTCCCTCACCGTACCTTGCCTTGCGTTACCCTTTCCTTGTCTTGCCATGCACTGCCTAGCCTTGCGTTGTCGTGCCTTACCCTTGTTTCCCCTTGCCGTGCCGTGCCTTTTGTTACACTTGCCTTGCCTTGCTTTGCTTTGCCTTCCTTTCCTTCCGTTACTCTTTCCTTGCCTAGCCGTGCATTGCCTAGCCTTGCATTGTCGTGCATTAGCCTTGCCTCGCCTGACCGTGCCTTGCCTTGCGTTACCCTTTCCTTCCCTTGCCGTGCATTGCCTAGCCGTGCGTTGTCTTGCCTTAGCCTTGTTTCCCCTTACCGTGCCGTTCCTTCCGTTACCCTTGCCTTCCCTTGCTTTCCCTTGCCTTTCTTTCCTTCCCTTACTCTTTCCTTGCCTTGCCGAGCACTGCCTAGCCTTGCGTTGTCGTGCATTAGCCTTGCCTCGCCTGACCGTGCCTTGCCTTGCGTTATGCTTTCCTTGCCTTGCCGTGCATTGCCTAGCCCTGCATTGTCGTGCATTAGCCTTGCCTTTCCTCACCGTGCCTTGACTTGCGTTACCCTTTCCTTGCTTAGCCGTGCATTGCCTAGCCGTGCGTTGCCGTGCCTTACCCTTGTTTCCCCGTGCCGTGGCTTGCCTTTTGTTACACTTGCCTTGCCTTGCTTTGCCTTGCATTCCTCTCCTTCCGTTACTCTTTCCTTGCCTAGCCGTGCATTGCCTAGCCTTGCGTTGTCGTGCATTAGCCTTGCCTCGCCTGACCGTGCCTTGCCTTGCGTTACCCTTTCTTTGCCTTGCCGTGCATTGCCTAGCCTTGCGTTGTCGTGCATTAGCCTTGCCTGCGTTACCCTTTCCTTGCCTTGCCGTGCATTGCCTAGCCTTGCGTTGTCGTGCATTAGCCTTGCCTCGCCTGACCGTGCCTTGCCTTGCGTTACCCTTTCCTTGCCTTGCCGTGCATTGCCTAGTCCTGCGTTGTCGTGCCTTAGGCTTGTTTCCCCTTAACGTGCCGTTCCGTCCGTTGCCCTTGCCTACCCTTGCTTTCCCTTGCCTTCCTTGCCTTCCGTTACTCTTTACTTACCTTCCGTGCATTGCCTAGCCTTGCGTTGTCGTGCCTTAGCCTTGCGTCGCCTGACCGTGCCTTGCCTTGCGTTACCCTTTCTTTGCCTTGCCGTGCATTGCCTAGTCCTGCGTTGTCGTGCCTTAGCCTTGTTTCCCCGTACCGTGCCGTTCCTTCCGTTAGCCTTGCCTTCCCTTGCTTTCCCTTGCCTTTCTTTCCTTCCGTTACTCTTTCCTTGCCTAGCCGTGCACTGCCTAGCCGTGCGTGGTCGTGCCTTAGCCTTGTTTCCCCTTGCTGTGCCGTTCCTTCCGTTACACTTGCCTTGCCTTTCTTTGCCTTGCCTTCCTTTCCTTCCGTTACTCTTTCCTTGCCTAGCCGTGCATTGCCTAGCCTTGCGTTGTCGTGCATTAGCCTTGCCTCCCCTGACCGTGCCTTGCCTTGCGTTACCCTTTCCTTGCCTTGCCTTGCATTGCCTAGTCCTGAGTTGTCGTGCCTTAGCCTTGTTTCCGCTTACCGTGCCGTTCCTTCCTTTACCTTTGCCTTCCCTTGCCTTCCTTGCCTTCCGTTACTCTTTGCTTGCCTTCCGTGCATTGCCTAGCCTTGCGTTGTCCTGCCTTAGCCTTGCCTCGCCTGACCGTGCCTTGCCTTGCGTTACCCTTTCCTTGCCTTGCCGTGCATAGCCTAATCCTGCGTTGTCGTGCCTTAGCCTTGTTTCCCCTTACCGTGCCGTTCCTTCCGTTACCCTTGCCTTCCCTTGCTTTCCCTTGCCTTTCTTTCCTTCCATTACTCTTTCCTTGCCTTGCCGAGCACTGCCTAGCCTTGCGTTGTCGTGCATTAGCCTTGCCTCGACTGACCGTGCCTTGCCTTGCGTTATGCTTTCCTTAACTTGCCGTGCATTGCCTAGCCCTGCATTGTCGTGCATTAGCCTTGCCTTTCCTCACCGTGCCTTGCCTTGCGTTACCCTTTCCTTGCTTGGCCATGCATTGCCTAGCCGTGCGTTGCCGTGCCTTACCCTTGTTTCCCCTTGCCGTGCCTTGCCTTTTGTTACACTTGCCTTGCCTTGCTTTGCCTTGCCTTCCTCTCCTTCCGTTACTCTTTCCTTGCCTAGCCGTGCATTGCCTAGCCTTGCGTTGTCGTTCATTAGCCTTGCCTCGCCTGACCGTGCCTTGCCTTGCGTTACGCTTTCTTTGCCTTGCCGTGCATTGCCTAGTCCTGCGTTGTCGTGCCTTAGCCTTCTTTCCCCTTACCGTGCCGTTCCTTCCGTTACCCTTGCCTTCCCTTGCTTTCCCTTGCCTTTCTTTCCTTCCGTTACTCTTTCCTTGCCTTGCCGAGCACTGCCTAGCCTTGCGTTGTCGTGCATTAGCCTTGCCTCGCCTGACCGTGCATTGCCTTGCGTTACCCTTTCCTTGCCTTGCCGTGCATTGCCTAGCCTTGCGTTGTCGTGCATTAGCCTTGCCTCGCCTGACCGTGCCTTGCCTTGCGTTACCCTTTCTTTGCCTTGCCGTGCATTGCCTAGTCCTGCGTTGTCGTGCCTTAGCCTTGTTTCCCCGTACCGTGCCGTTCCTTCCGTTAGCCTTGCCTTCCCTTGCTTTCCCTTGCCTTTCTTTCCTTCCGTTACTCTTTCCTTGCCTAGCCGTGCACTGCCTAGCCGTGCGTTGTCGTGCCTTAGCCTTGTTTCCCCTTGCTGTGCCGTTCCTTCCGTTACACTTGCCTTGCCTTTCTTTGCCTTGCCTTCCTTTCCTTCCGTTACTCTTTCCTTGCCTAGCCGTGCATTGCCTAGCCTTGCGTTGTCGTGCATTAGCCTTGCCTCCCCTGACCGTGCCTTGCCTTGCGTTACCCTTTCCTTGCCTTGCCTTGCATTGCCTAGTCCTGAGTTGTCGTGCCTTAGCCTTGTTTCCGCTTACCGTGCCGTTCCTTCCTTTACCTTTGCCTTCCCTTGCCTTCCTTGCCTTCCGTTACTCTTTGCTTGCCTTCCGTGCATTGCCTAGCCTTGCGTTGTCCTGCCTTAGCCTTGCCTCGCCTGACCGTGCCTTGCCTTGCGTTACCCTTTCCTTGCCTTGCCGTGCATAGCCTAATCCTGCGTTGTCGTGCCTTAGCCTTGTTTCCCCTTACCGTGCCGTTCCTTCCGTTACCCTTGCCTTCCCTTGCTTTCCCTTGCCTTTCTTTCCTTCCGTTACTCTTTCCTTGCCTTGCCGAGCACTGCCTAGCCTTGCGTTGTCGTGCATTAGCCTTGCCTCGACTGACCGTGCCTTGCCTTGCGTTATGCTTTCCTTAACTTGCCGTGCATTGCCTAGCCCTGCATTGTCGTGCATTAGCCTTGCCTTTCCTCACCGTGCCTTGCCTTGCGTTACCCTTTCCTTGCTTGGCCATGCATTGCCTAGCCGTGCGTTGCCGTGCCTTACCCTTGTTTCCCCTTGCCGTGCCTTGCCTTTTGTTACACTTGCCTTGCCTTGCTTTGCCTTGCCTTCCTCTCCTTCCGTTACTCTTTCCTTGCCTAGCCGTGCATTGCCTAGCCTTGCGTTGTCGTTCATTAGCCTTGCCTCGCCTGACCGTGCCTTGCCTTGCGTTACGCTTTCTTTGCCTTGCCGTGCATTGCCTAGTCCTGCGTTGTCGTGCCTTAGCCTTCTTTCCCCTTACCGTGCCGTTCCTTCCGTTACCCTTGCCTTCCCTTGCTTTCCCTTGCCTTTCTTTCCTTCCGTTACTCTTTCCTTGCCTTGCCGAGCACTGCCTAGCCTTGCGTTGTCGTGCATTAGCCTTGCCTCGCCTGACCGTGCATTGCCTTGCGTTACCCTTTCCTTGCCTTGCCGTGCATTGCCTAGCCTTGCGTTGTCGTGCATTAGCCTTGCCTCGCCTGACCGTGCCTTGCCTTGCGTTACCCTTTCCTTGCCTTGCCGTGCATTGCCTATCCGTGCTTTTTCGTGCATTAGCGTTTCCTCGCCTGACCGTGCCTTGCCTTGCGTTACCCTTTCCTTGCCTTGCCGTGCATTGCCTAGTCCTGCGTTGTCGTGCCTTAGCCTTTTTTCCCCTTACCGTGCCGTTGCTTCCGTTACCCTTGCCTTCCCTTGCTTTCCCTTGCCTTTCTTTCCTTCCGTTACTCTTTCCTTGCCTTGCCGAACACTGCCTACCGTTGCGTTGTCGTGCATTAGCCTTGCCTCGCCTGACCGTGCCTTGCCTTGCGTTATGCTTTCCTTGCCTTGCCGTGCATTGACTAGCCCTGCATTGTCTGACCGTGCCTTGCCTTGCGTTACCCTTTCTTTGCCTTGCCGTGCATTGCCTAGCCGTGCGTTGCCGTGCCTTACCCTTGTTTCCCCTTACCGTGCCTTGCCTTTTGTTACACTTGCCTTGCCTTGCTTTGCCTTGCCTTCCTCTCCTTCCGTTACTCTTTCCTTGCCTAGCCGTGCATTGCCTAGTCCTGCGTTGTCGTGCCTTAGGCTTGTTTCCCCTTAACGTGCCGTTCCGTCCGTTGCCCTTGCCTACCCTTGCTTTCCCTTGCCTTCCTTGCCTTCCGTTACTCTTTACTTACCTTCCGTGCATTGATTAGCCTTGCGTTGTCGTGCCTTAGCCTTGCGTCGCCTGACCGTGCCTTGCCTTGCGTTACCCTTTCTTTGCCTTGCCGTGCATTGCCTAGTCCTGCGTTGTCGTGCCTTAGCCTTGTTTCCCCGTACCGTGCCGTTCCTTCCGTTAGCCTTGCCTTCCCTTGCTTTCCCTTGCCTTTCTTTCCTTCCGTTACTCTTTCCTTGCCTAGCCGTGCACTGCCTAGCCGTGCGTTGTCGTGCCTTAGCCTTGTTTCCCCTTGCTGTGCCGTTCCTTCCGTTACACTTGCCTTGCCTTTCTTTGCCTTGCCTTCCTTTGCCTTCCGTTACTCTTTCCTTGCCTAGCCGTGCATTGCCTAGCCTTGCGTTGTCGTGCATTAGCCTTGCCTCGCCTGACCGTGCCTTGCCTTGCGTTACCCTTTCCTTGCCTTGCCTTGCATTGCCTAGTCCTGAGGTGTCGTGCCTTAGCCTTGTTTCCGCTTACCGTGCCGTTCCTTCCTTTACCTTTGCCTTCCCTTGCCTTCCTTGCCTTCCGTTACTCTTTGCTTGCCTTCCGTGCATTGCCTAGCCTTGCGTTGTCCTGCCTTAGCCTTGCCTCGCCTGACCGTGCCTTGCCTTGCGTTACCCTTTCTTTGCCTTGCCGTGCATTGCCTAGTCCTGCGTTGTCGTGCCTTAGCCTTGTTTCCCCTTACCGTGCCGTTCCTTCCGTTACCCTTGCCTACACTTGCTTTCCCTTGCCTTTCTTTCCTTCCGTTACTCTTTCCTTGCCTTGCCGAGCACTGCCTAGCCTTGCGTTGTCGTGCATTAGCCTTGCCTCGCCTGACCGTGCCTTGCCTTGCGTTATGCTTTCCTTCCCTTGCCGTGCATTGCCTAGCCCTGCATTGTCGTGCATTAGCCTTGCCTTTCCTCACCGTGCCTTGCCTTGCGTTACCCTTTCCTTGCTTGGCCGTGCATTGCCTAGCCGTGCGTTGCCGTGCCTTACATTTGTTTCCCCTTGCCGTGCCTTGCCTTTTGTTACACTTGCCTTGGCTTGCTTTGCCTTGCCTTCCTCTCCTTCCGTTACCCTTTCTTTGCCTTGCCGTGCATTGCCTAGTCCTGCGTTGTCGTGCCTTAGCCTTGTTTCCCCTTACCGTGCCGTTCCTTCCGTTACCCTTGCCTTCCCTTGCTTTCCCTTGCCTTTCTTTCCTTCCGTTACTCTTTCCTTGCCTTGCCGAGCACTGCCTAGCCTTGCGTTGTCGTGCATTAGCCTTGCCTCGCCTGACCGTGCCTTGCCTTGCGTTACCCTTTCCTTGCCTTGCCGTGCATTGCCTAGCCTTGCGTTGTCGTGCATTAGCCTTGCCTCGCCTGACCGTGCCTTGCCTTTCATTACCCTTTCCTTGCCTTGCCGTGCATTGCCTAGCCGTGCTTTTTCGTGCATTAGCGTTGCCTCGCCTGACCGTGCCTTGCCTTGCGTTACCCTTTCCTTGCCTTGCCGTGCATTGCCTAGTCCTGCGTTGTCATGCCTTAGGCTTGTTTCCCCTTAACGTGCCGTTCCGTCCGTTGCCCTTGCCTTCCCTTGCTTTCCCTTGCCTTCCTTGCCTTCCGTTACTCTTTACTTACCTCCCGTGCATTGCCTAGCCTTGCGTTGTCGTGCCTTAGCCTTGCGTCGCCTGACCGTGCCTTGCCTTGCGTTACCCTTTCTTTGCCTTGCCGTGCATTGCCTAGTCCTGCGTTGTCGTGCCTTAGCCTTGTTTCCCCGTACCGTGCCGTTCCTTCCGTTAGCCTTGCCTTCCCTTGCTTTCCCTTGCCTTTCTTTCCTTCCGTTACTCTTTCCTTGCCTAGCCGTGCACTGCCTAGCCGTGCGTTGTCGTGCCTTAGCCTTGTTTCCCCTTGCTGTGCCGTTCCTTCCGTTACACTTGCCTTGCCTTTCTTTGCCTTGCCTTCCTTTCCTTCCGTTACTCTTTCCTTGCCTAGCTGTGCACTGCCTAGCCTTGCGTTGTCGTGCATTAGCCTTCCCTTGCCTCACCGTACCTTGCCTTGCGTTACCCTTTCCTTGCCTTGCCGTGCACTGCCTAGCCTTGCGTTGTCGTGCCTTACCCTTGTTTCCCCTTGCCGTGCCGTGCCTTTTGTTACACTTGCCTTGCCTTGCATTGCTTTGCCTTCCTTTCCTTCCGTTACTCTTTCCTTGCCTAGCCGTGCATTGCCTAGCCTTGCGTTGTCGTGCATTAGCCTTGCCTCGCCTGACCGTGCCTTGCCTTGCGTTACCCTTTCCTTCCCTTGCCGTGCATTGCCTAGCCGTGCGTTGTCTTGCCTTAGCCTTGTTTCCCCTTGCTGTGCCGTTTCTTCCGTTACACGTGCCTTGCCTTACTTTGCCTTGCCTTCCTTTCCTTCCCTTTCCTTGCCTAGCCGTGCACTGCCTAGCCGTGCGTTGTCGTGCCTTAGCCTTGTTTCCGCTTACCGTGCCGTTCCTTCCTTTACCTTTGCCTTCCCTTGCCTTCCTTGCCTTCCGTTACTCTTTGCTTGCCTTCCGTGCATTGCCTAGCCTTGCGTTGTCCTGCCTTAGCCTTGCCTCGCCTGACCGTGCCTTGCCTTGCGTTACCCTTTCCTTGCCTTGCCGTGCATTGCCTAGTCCTGCGTTGTCGTGCCTTAGCCTTGTTTCCCCTTACCGTGCCGTTCCTTCCGTTACCCTTGCCTTCCCTTGCTTTCCCTTGCCTTTCTTTCCTTCCCTTACACTTTCCTTGCCTTGCCGAGCACTGCCTAGCCTTGCGTTGTCGTGCATTAGCCTTGCGTCGCCTGACCGTGCCTTGCCTTGCGTTATGCTTTCCTTGCCTTGCCGTGCATTGCCTAGCCCTGCATTGTCGTGCATTAGCCTTGCCTTTCCTCACCGTGCCTTGCCTTGCGTTACCCTTTCCTTGCTTGGCCGTGCATTGCCTAGCCGTGCGTTGCCGTGCCTTACCCTTGTTTCCCCTTGCCGTGCCTTGCCTTTTGTTACACTTGCATTGCCTTGCTTTGCCTTGCCTTCCTCTCCTTCCGTTACTCTTTCCTTGCCTAGCCGTGCATTGCCTAGCCTTGCGTTGTCGTGCATTAGCCTTGCCTCGCCTGACCGTGCCTTGCCTTGCGTTACGCTTTCTTTGCCTTGCCGTGCATTGCCTAGTCCTGCGTTGTCGTGCCTTAGCCTTGTTTCCCCTTACCGTGCCGTTCCTTCCGTTACCCTTGCCTTCCCTTGCTTTCCCTTGCCTTTCTTTCCTTCCGTTACTCTTTCCTTGCCTTGCCGAGCACTGCCTAGCCTTGCGTTGTCGTGCATTAGCCTTGCCTCGCCTGACCGTGCCTTGCCTTGCGTTATGCTTTCCTTCCCTTGCCGTGCATTGCCTAGCCCTGCATTGTCGTGCATTAGCCTTGCCTTTCCTCACCGTGCCTTGCCTTGCGTTACCCTTTCCTTGCTTGGCCGTGCATTGCCTAGCCGTGCGTTGCCGTGCCTTACATTTGTTTCCCCTTGCCGTGCCTTGCCTTTTGTTACACTTGCCTTGGCTTGCTTTGCCTTGCCTTCCTCTCCTTCCGTTACCCTTTCTTTGCCTTGCCGTGCACTGACTAGCCGTGCGTTGTCGTGCCTTAGCCTTGTTTCCCCTTACCGTGCCGTTCCTTCCGTTACCCTTGCCTTCCCTTGCTTTCCCTTGCCTTTCATTCCTTCCGTTACTCTTTCCTTGCCTTGCCGAGCACTGCCTAGCCTTGCGTTGTCGTGCATTAGCCTTGCCTCGCCTGACCGTGCATTGCCTTGCGTTACCCTTTCCTTGCCTCGCCGTGCATTGCCTAGCCTTGCGTTGTCGTGCATTAGCCTTGCCTCGCCTGACCGTGCCTTGCCTTTCATTACCCTTTCCTTGCCTTGCCGTGCATTGCCTAGCCGTGCTTTTTCGTGCATTAGCGTTGCCTCGCCTGACCGTGCCTTGCCTTGCGTTACCCTTTCCTTGCCTTGCCGTGCATTGCCTAGTCCTGCGTTGTCGTGCCTTAGGCTTGTTTCCCCTTAACGTGCCGTTCCGTCCGTTGCCCTTGCCTTCCCTTGCTTTCCCTTGCCTTCCTTGCCTTCCGTTACTCTTTACTTACCTTCCGTGCATTGCCTAGCCTTGCGTTGTCGTGCATTAGCCTTGCGTCGCCTGACCGTGCCTTGCCTTGCGTTACCCTTTCCTTGCCTTGCCGTGCACTGCCTAGCCTTGCGTTGTCGTGCCTTACCCTTGTTTCCCCTTGCCGTGCCGTGCCTTTTGTTACACTTGCCTTGCCTTGCATTGCTTTGCCTTCCTTTCCTTCCGTTACTCTTTCCTTGCCTAGCCGTGCATTGCCTAGCCTTGCGTTGTCGTGCATTAGCCTTGCCTCGCCTGACCGTGCCTTGCCTTGCGTTACCCTTTCCTTCCCTTGCCGTGCATTGCCTAGCCGTGCGTTGTCTTGCCTTAGCCTTGTTTCCCCTTGCTGTGCCGTTTCTTCCGTTACACGTGCCTTGCCTTACTTTGCCTTGCCTTCCTTTCCTTCCCTTTCCTTGCCTAGCCGTGCACTGCCTAGCCGTGCGTTGTCGTGCCTTAGCCTTGTTTCCGCTTACCGTGCCGTTCCTTCCTTTACCTTTGCCTTCCCTTGCCTTCCTTGCCTTCCGTTACTCTTTGCTTGCCTTCCGTGCATTGCCTAGCCTTGCGTTGTCCTGCCTTAGCCTTGCCTCGCCTGACCGTGCCTTGCCTTGCGTTACCCTTTCCTTGCCTTGCCGTGCATTGCCTAGTCCTGCGTTGTCGTGCCTTAGCCTTGTTTCCCCTTACCGTGCCGTTCCTTCCGTTACCCTTGCCTTCCCTTGCTTTCCCTTGCCTTTCTTTCCTTCCGTTACTCTTTCCTTGCCTTGCCGAGCACTGCCTAGCCTTGCGTTGTCGTGCATTAGCCTTGCCTCGCCTGACCGTGCCTTGCCTTGCGTTACCCTTTCCTTGCCTTCCCGTGCATTGCCTAGTCCTGCGTTGTCGTGCCTTAGCCTTGTTTCCCCTTACCGTGCCGTTGCTTCCGTTACCCTTGCCTTCCCTTGCTTTCCCTTGCCTTTCTTTCCTTCCGTTACTCTTTCCTTGCCTTGCCGAACACTGCCTATCGTTGCGTTGTCGTGCATTAGCCTTGCCTCGCCTGACCGTGCCTTGCCTTGCGTTACCCTTTCCTTCCCTTGCCGTGCATTGCCTAGCCGTGCGTTGTCTTGCCTTAGCCTTGTTTCCCCTTGCTGTGCCGTTTCTTCCGTTACACTTGCCTTGCCTTACTTTGCCTTGCATTCCTTTCCTTCCGTTACTCTTTCCTTGCCTAGCCGTGCACTGCCTAGCCTTGCGTTGTCGTGCCTTAGCCTTGGCTCGCCTGACCGTGCCTTGCCTTGCGTTACCCTTTCCTTGCCTTGCCGTGCATTGCCTAGTCCTGCGTTGTTGTGCCTTACCCTTGTTTCCCCTTGCCGTGCCTTGCCTTTTGTTACACTTGCCTTGCCTTGCTTTGCCTTGCCTTCCTCTCCTTCCGTTACTCTTTCCTTGCCTAGCCGTGCATTGCCTAGCCTTGCGTTGTCGTGCATTAGCCTTGCCTCGCCTGACCGTGCCTTGCCTTGCGTTACCCTTTCTTTGCCTTGCCGTGCATTGCCTAGTCCTGCGTTGTCGTGCCTTAGCCTTGTTTCCCCTTGCCGTGCCGTTCCTTCCGTTACACTTGCCTTGCCTGGATTTGCCTTGCCTTCCTTTCCTTCCGTTACTCTTTCCTTGCCTTGCCGTTCACTGCCTAGCCTTGCGTTGTCGTGCATTAGCCTTGCCTCGCCTGACCGTGCCTTGCCTTGCGTTACCCCTTCCTTGCGTTGCCGTGAATTGCCTAGCCGTGCGTTGTCGTGCATTAGCCTTGCCTTTCCTCACCGTGCCTTGCCTTGCGTTACCCTTTCCTTGCTTGGCCGTGCATTGCCTAGCCGTGCCTTGCCGTGCCTTACCCTTGTTTCCCCTTGCCGTGCCTTGCCTTTTGTTACACTTGCCTTGCCTTGCTTTGCCTTGCCTTCCTCTCCTTCCGTTACTCTTTCCTTGCCTAGCCGTGCATTGCCTAGCCTTGCGTTGTCGTGCCTTAGCCTTGCCTCGCCTGACCGTGCATTGCCTTGCGTTACTCTTTCCTTGCCTTGCCGTGCATTGCCTAGCCTTGCGTTGTCGTGCCTTAGCCTTGCCTCGCCTGACCGTGCCTTGCCTTGCGTTACCCTTTCCTTGCCTTGCCGTGCATTGCCTAGCCGTGCTTTTTCGTGCATTAGCGTTGCCTCGCCTGACCGTGCCTTGCCTTGCGTTACCCTTTCCTTGCCTTGCCGTGCATTGCCTAGTCCTGCGTTGTCGTGCCTTAGGCTTGTTTCCCCTTAACGTGCTGTTCCGTCCGTTGCCCTTGCCTACCCTTGCTTTCCCTTGCCTTCCTTGCCTTCCGTTACTCTTTACTTACCTTCCGTGCATTGCCTAGCCTTGCGTTGTCGTGCCTTAGCCTTGCGTCTCCTGACCGTGCCTTGCCTTGCGTTACCCTTTCTTTGCCTTGCCGTGCATTGCCTAGTCCTGCGTTGTCGTGCCTTAGCCTTGTTTCCCCGTACCGTGCCGTTCCTTCCGTTAGCCTTGCCTTCCCTTGCTTTCCCTTGCCTTTCTTTCCTTCCGTTACTCTTTCCTTGCCTAGCCGTGCACTGCCTAGCCGTGCGTTGTCGTGCCTTAGCCTTGTTTCCCCTTGCTGTGCCGTTCCTTCCGTTACACTTGCCTTGCCTTTCTTTGCTTTGCCTTCCTTTCCTTCCGTTACTCTTTCCTTGCCTAGCCGTGCATTGCCTAGCCTTGCGTTGTCGTGCATTAGCCTTGCCTCGCCTGACCGTGCCTTGCCTTGCGTTACCCTTTCCTTGCCTTTCCGTGCATTGCCTAGCCTTGCGTTGTCGTGCCTTACCCTTGTTTCCCCTTGCCGTGCCGTGCCTTTTGTTACACTTGCCTTGCCTTGCTTTGCTTTGCCTTCCTTTCCTTCCGTTACTCTTTCCTTGCCTAGCCGTGCATTGCCTAGCCTTGCGTTGTCGTGCATTAGCCTTGCCTCGCCTGACCGTGCCTTGCCTTGCGTTACTCTTTCCTTGCCTAGCCGTGCATTGCCTAGCCGTGCGTTGTCTTGCCTTAGCCTTGTTTCCCCTTGCTGTGCCGTTTCTTCCGTTACACTTGCCTTGCCTTACTTTGCCTTGCCTTCCTTTCCTTCCGTTACTCTTTCCTTGCCTAGCCGTGCACTGCCTAGACTTGCGTTGTCGTGCCTTAGCCTTGGCTCGCCTGACCGTGCCTTGCCTTGCGTTACCCTTTCCTTGCTTTGCCGTGCATTGCCTAGCCGTGCGTTGCCGTGCCTTACCCTTGTTTCCCCTTGCCGTGCCTTGCCTTTTGTTACACTTGCCTTGCCTTGCTTTGCCTTGCCTTCCTTTCCTTCCGTTACTCTTTCCTTGCCTAGCCGTGCATTGCCTAGCCGTGCGTTGTCTTGCCTTAGCCTTGTTTCCCCTTGCTGTGCCGTTTCTTCCGTTACACTTGCCTTGCCTTACTTTGCCTTGCCTTCCTTTCCTTCCGTTACTCTTTCCTTGCCTAGCCGTGCACTGCCTAGACTTGCGTTGTCGTGCCTTAGCCTTGGCTCGCCTGACCGTGCCTTGCCTTGCGTTACCCTTTCTTTGCCTTGCCGTGCATTGCCTAGTCCTGCGTTGTCGTGCCTTAGCCTTGTTTCCCCTTACCGTGCCGTTCCTTCCGTTACCCTTGCCTTCCCTTGCTTTCCCTTGCCTTTCTTTCCTTCCGTTACTCTTTCCTTGCCTTGCCGAGCACTGCCTAGCCTTGCGTTGTCGTGCATTAGCCTTGCCTCGCCTGACCGTGCCTTGCCTTGCGTTATGCTTTCCTTGCCTTGCCGTGCATTGCCTAGCCCTGCATTGTAGTGCATTAGCCTTGCCTTTCCTCACCGTGCCTTGCCTTGCGTTACCCTTTCCTTGCTTGGCCGTGCATTGCCTAGCCGTGCGTTGCCGTGCCTTACCCTTGTTTCCCCTTGCCGTGCCTTGCCTTTTGTTACACTTGCCTTGCCTTGCTTTGCCTTGCCTTCCTCTCCTTCCGTTACTCTTTCCTTGCCTAGCCGTGCATTGCCTAGCCTTGCGTTGTCGTGCGTTAGCCTTGCCTCGCCTGACCGTGCCTTGCCTTGCGTTACCCTTTCTTTGCCTTGCCGTGCATTGCCTAGTCCTGCGTTGTCGTGCCCTAGCCTTGTTTCCCCTTACCGTGCCGTTCCTTCCGTTACCCTTGCCTTCCCTTGCTTTCCCTTGCCTTTCTTTCCTTCCGTTACTCTTTCCTTGCCTTGCCGAGCACTGCCTAGCCTTGCGTTGTCGTGCATTAGCCTTGCCTCGCCTGACCGTGCATTGCCTTGCGTTACCCTTTCCTTGCCTTGCCGGGCATTGCCTAGTCCTGCGTTGTCGTGCCTTAGGCTTGTTTCCCCTTAACGTGCCGTTCCGTCCGTTGCCCTTGCCTACCCTTGCTTTCCCTTGCCTTCCTTGCCTTCCGTTACTCTTAGCTTACCTTCCGTGCATTGCCTAGCCTTGCGTTGTCGTGCCTTAGCCTTGCGTCGCCTGACCGTGCCTTGCCTTGCGTTACCCTTTCTTTGCCTTGCCGTGCATTGCCTAGTCCTGCGTTGTCGTGCCTTAGCCTTGTTTCCCCGTACCGTGCCGTTCCTTCCGTTAGCCTTGCCTTCCCTTGCTTTCCCTTGCCTTTCTTTCCTTCCGTTACTCTTTCCCTGCCTAGCCGTGTACTGCCTAGCCGTGCGTTGTCGTGCCTTAGCCTTGTTTCCCCTTGCTGTGCCGTTCCTTCCGTTACACTTGCCTTGCCTTTCTTTGCCTTGCCTTCCTTTCCTTCCGTTACTCTTTCCTTGCCTAGCCGTGCATTGCCTAGCCTTGCGTTGTCGTGCATTAGCCTTACCTCGCCTGACCGTGCCTTGCCTTGCGTTACCCTTTCCTTGCCTTGCCTTGCATTGCCTAGTCCTGAGTTGTCGTGCCTTAGCCTTGTTTCCGCTTACCGTTCCGTTCCTTCCTTTACCTTTGCCTTCCCTTGCCTTCCTTGCCTTCCGTTACTCTTTGCTTGCCTTCCGTGCATTGCCTAGCCTTGCGTTGTCCTGCCTTAGCCTTGCCTCCCCTGACCGTGCCTTGCCTTGCGTTACCCTTTCCTTGCCTTGCCGTGCATTGCCTAATCCTGCGTTGTCGTGCCTTAGCCTTGTTTCGCCTTACCGTGCCGTTCCTTCCGTTACCCTTGCCTTCCCTTGCTTTCCCTTGCCTTTCTTTCCTTCCGTTACTCTTTCCTTGCCTTGCCGAGCACTGCCTAGCCTTGCGTTGTCGTGCATTAGCCTTGCCTCGCCTGACCGTGCCTTGCCTTGCGTTATGCTTTCCTTACCTTGCCGTGCATTGCCTAGCCCTGCATTGTCGTGCATTAGCCTTGCCTTTCCTCACCGTGCCTTGCCTTGCGTTACCCTTTCCTTGCTTGGCCGTGCATTGCCTAGCCGTGCGTTGCCGTGCCTTACCCTTGTTTCCCCTTGCCGTGCCTTGCCTTTTGTTACACTTGCCTTGCCTTGCTTTGCCTTGCCTTCCTCTCCTTCCGTTACTCTTTCCTTGCCTAGCCGTGCATTGCCTAGCCTTGCGTTGTCATGCATTAGCCTTGCCTCGCCTGACCGTGCCTTGCCTTGCGTTACGCTTTCTTTGCCTTGCCGTGCATTGCCTAGTCCTGCGTTGTCGTGCCTTAGCCTTGTTTCCCCTTACCGTGCCGTTCCTTCCGTTACCCTTGCCTTCCCTTGCTTTCCCTTGCCTTTCTTTCCTTCCGTTACTCTTTCCTTGCCTTGCCGAGCACTGCCTAGCCTTGCGTTGTCGTGCATTAGCCTTGCCTCGCCTGACCGTGCATTGCCTTGCGTTACCCTTTCCTTGCCTTGCCGTGCATTGCCTAGCCTTGCGTTGTCGTGCATTAGCCTTGCCTCGCCTGACCGTGCCTTGCCTTGCGTTACCCTTTCCTTGCCTTGCCGTGCATTGCCTAGCCGTGCTTTTTCGTGCATTAGCGTTGCCTCGCCTGACCGTGCCTTGCCTTGCGTTACCCTTTCCTTGCCTTGCCGTGCATTGCCTAGTCCTGCGTTGTCGTGCCTTAGGCTTGTTTCCCCTTAACGTGCCGTTCCGTCCGTTGCCCTTGCCTTCCCTTGCTTTCCCTTGCCTTCCTTGCCTTCCGTTACTCTTTACTTACCTTCCGTGCATTGCCTAGCCTTGCGTTGTCGTGCCTTAGCCTTGCGTCGCCTGACCGTGCCTTGCCTTGCGTTACCCTTTCTTTGCCTTGCCGTGCATTGCCTAGTCCTGCGTTGTCGTGCCTTAGCCTTGTTTCCCCGTACCGTGCCGTTCCTTCCGTTAGCCTTGCCTTCCCTTGCTTTCCCTTGCCTTTCTTTCCTTCCGTTACTCTTTCCTTGCCTAGCCGTGCACTGCCTAGCCGTGCGTTGTCGTGCCTTAGCCTTGTTTCCCCTTGCTGTGCCGTTCCTTCCGTTACACTTGCCTTGCCTTTCTTTGCCTTGCCTTCCTTTCCTTCCGTTACTCTTTCCTTGCCTAGCTGTGCACTGCCTAGCCTTGCGTTGTCGTGCATTAGCCTTCCCTTGCCTCACCGTACCTTGCCTTGCGTTACCCTTTCCTTGCCTTGCCGTGCACTGCCTAGCCTTGCGTTGTCGTGCCTTACCCTTGTTTCCCCTTGCCGTGCCGTGCCTTTTGTTACACTTGCCTTTTCTTGCATTGCTTTGCCTTCCTTTCCTTCCGTTACTCTTTCCTTGCCTAGCCGTGCATTGCCTAGCCTTGCGTTGTCGTGCATTAGCCTTGCCTCGCCTGACCGTGCCTTGCCTTGCGTTACCCTTTCCTTCCCTTGCCGTGCATTGCCTAGCCGTGCGTTGTCTTGCCTTAGCCTTGTTTCCCCTTGCTGTGCCGTTTCTTCCGTTACACGTGCCTTGCCTTACTTTGCCTTGCCTTCCTTTCCTTCCCTTTCCTTGCCTAGCCGTGCACTGCCTAGCCGTGCGTTGTCGTGCCTTAGCCTTGTTTCCGCTTACCGTGCCGTTCCTTCCTTTACCTTTGCCTTCCCTTGCCTTCCTTGCCTTCCGTTACTCTTTGCTTGCCTTCCGTGCATTGCCTAGCCTTGCGTTGTCCTGCCTTAGCCTTGCCTCGCCTGACCGTGCCTTGCCTTGCGTTACCCTTTCCTTGCCTTGCCGTGCATTGCCTAGTCCTGCGTTGTCGTGCCTTAGCCTTGTTTCCCCTTACCGTGCCGTTCCTTCCGTTACCCTTGCCTTCCCTTGCTTTCCCTTGCCTTTCTTTCCTTCCGTTACTCTTTCCTTGCCTTGCCGAGCACTGCCTAGCCTTGCGTTGTCGTGCATTAGCCTTGCCTCGCCTGACCGTGCCTTGCCTTGCGTTACCCTTTCCTTGCCTTGCCGTGCATTGCCTAGTCCTGCGTTGTCGTGCCTTAGCCTTGTTTCCCCTTACCGTGCCGTTGCTTCCGTTACCCTTGCCTTCCCTTGCTTTCCCTTGCCTTTCTTTCCTTCCGTTACTCTTTCCTTGCCTTGCCGAACACTGCCTATCGTTGCGTTGTCGTGCATTAGCCTTGCCTCGCCTGACCGTGCCTTGCCTTGCGTTATGCTTTCCTTGCCTTGCCGTGCATTGCCTAGCCCTGCATTGTCGTGCATTAGCCTTGCCTTTCCTCACCGTGCCTTGCCTTGCGTTACCCTTTCCTTGCTTGGCCGTGCATTGCCTAGCCGTGCGTTGCCGTGCCTTACCCTTGTTTCCCCTTACCGTGCCTTGCCTTTTGTTACACTTGCCTTGCCTTGCTTTGCCTTGCCTTCCTCTCCTTCCGTTACTCTTTCCTTGCCTTGCCGAGCACTGCCTAGCCTTGCGTTGTCGTGCATTAGCCTTGCCTCGCCTGACCGTGCATTGCCTTGCGTTACTCTTTCCTTGCCTTGCCGTGCATTGCCTAGCCTTGCGTTGTCGTGCATTAGCCTTGCCTCTCCTGACCGTGCCTTGCCTTGCGTTACCCTTTCCTTGCCTTGCCGTGCATTGCCTAGCCGTGCTTTTTCGTGCATTAGCCTTGCCTCGCCTGACCGTGCCTTGCCTTGCGTTACCCTTTCCTTGCCTTGCCGTGCATTGCCTAGTCCTGCGTTGTCGTGCCTTAGCCTTGTTTCCCCGTACCGTGCCGTTCCTTCCGTTAGCCTTGCCTTCCCTTGCTTTCCCTTGCCTTTCTTTCCTTCCGTTACTCTTTCCTTGCCTAGCCGTGCACTGCCTAGCCGTGCGTTGTCGTGCCTTAGCCTTGTTTCCCCTTGCTGTGCCGTTCCTTCCGTTACACTTGCCTTGCCTTTCTTTGCCTTGCCTTCCTTTCCTTCCGTTACTCTTTCCTTGCCTAGCTGTGCATTGCCTAGCCTTGCGTTGTCGTGCATTAGCCTTCCCTTGCCTGACCGTACCTTGCCTTGCGTTACCCTTTCCTTGCCTTGCCGTGCACTGCCTAGCCTTGCGTTGTCGTGCCTTACCCTTGTTTCCCCTTGCCGTGCCGTGCCTTTTGTTACACTTGCCTTGCCTTGCATTGCTTTGCCTTCCTTTCCTTCCGTTACTCTTTCCTTGCCTAGCCGTGCATTGCCTAGCCTTGCGTTGTCGTGCCTTAGCCTTGCGTCGCCTGACCGTGCCTTGCCTTGCGTTACCCTTTCTTTGCCTTGCCGTGCATTGCCTAGTCCTGCGTTGTCGTGCCTTAGCCTTGTTTCCCCGTACCGTGCCGTTCCTTCCGTTAGCCTTGCCTTCCCTTGCTTTCCCTTGCCTTTCTTTCCTTCCGTTACTCTTTCCTTGCCTAGCCGTGCACTGCCTAGCCGTGCGTTGTCGTGCCTTAGCCTTGTTTCCCCTTGCTGTGCCGTTCCTTCCGTTACACTTGCCTTGCCTTTCTTTGCCTTGCCTTCCTTGCCTTCCGTTACTCTTTACTTACCTTCCGTGCATTGCCTAGCCTTGCGTTGTCGTGCCTTAGCCTTGCGTCGCCTGACCGTGCCTTGCCTTGCTTTACCCTTTCTTTGCCTTACCGTGCATTGCCTAGTCCTGCGTTGTCGTGCCTTAGCCTTGTTTCCCCGTACCGTGCCGTTCCTTCCGTTAGCCTTGCCTTCCCTTGCTTTCCCTTGCCTTTCTTTCCTTCCGTTACTCTTTCCTTGCCTTGCCGTGCACTGCCTAGCCTTGCGTTGTCGTGCCTTACCCTTGTTTCCCCTTGCCGTGCCGTGCCTTTTGTTGCACTTGCCTTGCCTTGCTTTGCTTTGCCTTCCTTTCCTCCCGTTACTCGTCGTGCATTAGCCTTGCCTCGCCTGACCGTGCCTTGCCTTGCGTTACCCTTTACTTCCCTTGCCGTGCATTGCCTAGCCGTGCGTTGTCTTGCCTTAGCCTTGTTTCCCCTTGCTGTGCCGTTTAGTCCGTTACACTTGCCTTGCCTTACTTTGCCTTGCCTTTCTTTCCTTCCGTTACTCTTTCCTTGCCTTGCCGAGCACTGCCTAGCCTTGCGTTGTCGTGCATTAGCCTTGCCTCGCCTGACCGTGCCTTGCCTTGCGTTATGCTTTCCTTGCCTTGCCGTGCATTGCCTAGCCCTGCATTGTCGTGCATTATCCTTGCCTTGCCTCACCGTGCCTTGCCTTGCGTTACCCTTTCCTTGCCTAGCCGTGCATTGCCTAGCCGTGCGTTGTCGTGCCTTAGCCTTGTTTCCCCTTGCCGTGCCTTGCCTTTTGTTACACTTGCCTTGGCTTGCTTTGCCTTGCCTTCCTCTCCTTCCGTTACCCTTTCTTTGCCTTGCCGTGCATTGCCTAGTCCTGCGTTGTCGTGCCTTAGCCTTGTTTCCCCTTACCGTGCCGTTCCTTCCGTTACCCTTGCCTTCCCTTGCTTTCCCTTGCCTTTCTTTCCTTCCGTTACTCTTTCCTTGCCTTGCCGAGCACTGCCTAGCCTTGCGTTGTCGTGCATTAGCCTTGCCTCGCCTGACCGTGCATTGCCTTGCGTTACCCTTTCCTTGCCTTGCCGTGCATTGCCTAGCCTTGCGTTGTCGTGCATTAGCCTTGCCTCGCCTGACCGTGCCTTGCCTTGCGTTACCCTTTCCTTGCCTTGCCGTGCATTGCCTAGCCGTGCTTTTTCGTGCATTAGCGTTGCCTCGCCTGACCGTGCCTTGCCTTGCGTTACCCTTTCCTTGCCTTGCCGTGCATTGCCTAGTCCTGCGTTGTCGTGCCTTAGGCTTGTTTCCCCTTAACGTGCCGTTCCGTCCGTTGCCCTTGCCTTCCCTTGCTTTCCCTTGCCTTCCTTGCCTTCCGTTACTCTTTACTTACCTTCCGTGCATTGCCTAGCCTTGCGTTTTCGTGCCTTAGCCTTGCGTCGCCTGACCGTGCCTTGCCTTGCGTTACCCTTTCTTTGCCTTGCCGTGCATTGCCTAGTCCTGCGTTGTCGTGCCTTAGCCTTGTTTCCCCGTACCGTGCCGTTCCTTCCGTTAGCCTTGCCTTCCCTTGCTTTCCCTTGCCTTTCATTCCTTCCGTTACTCTTTCCTTGCCTAGCCGTGCACTGCCTAGCCTTGCGTTGTCGTGCCTTACCCTTGTTTCCCCTTGCCGTGCCTTGCCTTTTGTTACACTTGCCTTGCCTTGCTTTGCCTTGCCTTCCCCTCCTTCCGTTACTCTTTCCTTGCCTAGCCGTGCATTGCCTAGCCTTGCGTTGTCGTGCATTAGCCTTGCCTCGCCTGACCGTGCCTTGCCTTGCGTTACCCTTAATTTGCCTTGCCGTGCATTGCCTAGTCCTGCGTTGTCGTGCCCTAGCCTTGTTTCCCCTTACCGTGCCGTTCCTTCCGTTACCCTTGCCTTCCCTTGCTTTCCCTTGCCTTTCTTTCCTTCCGTTACTCTTTCCTTGCCTTGCCGAGCACTGCCTAGCCTTGCGTTGTCGTGCATTAGCCTTGCCTCGCCTGACCGTGCATTGCCTTGCGTTACCCTTTCCTTGCCTTGCCGGGCATTGCCTAGTCCTGCGTTGTCGTACCTTAGGCTTGTTTCCCCTTAACGTGCCGTTCCGTCCGTTGCCCTTGCCTACCCTTGCTTTCCCTTGCCTTCCTTGCCTTCCGTTACTCTTAACTTACCTTCCGTGCATTGCCTAGCCTTGCGTTGTCGTGCCTTAGCCTTGCGTCGCCTGACCGTGCCTTGCCTTGCGTTACCCTTTCCTTGCCTTGCCGTGCATTGCCTAGTCCTGCGTTGTCGTGCCTTAGCCTTGTTTCCCCGTACCGTGCCGTTCCTTCCGTTAGCGTTGCCTTCCCTTGCTTTCCCTTGCCTTTCTTTCCTTCCGTTACTCTTTCCCTGCCTAGCCGTGTACTGCCTAGCCGTGCGTTGTCGTGCCTTAGCCTTGTTTCCCCTTGCTGTGCCGTTGCTTCCGTTACACTTGCCTTGCCTTTCTTTGCCTTGACTTCCTTTCCTTCCGTTACTCTTTCCTTGCCTAGCCGTGCATTGCCTAGCCTTGCGTTGTCGTGCATTAGCCTTGCCTCGCCTGACCGTGCCTTGCCTTGCGTTACCCTTTCTTTGCCTTGCCGTGCATTGCCTAGTCCTGCGTTGTCGTGCCTTAGCCTTTCCTTCCTTTACCTTTGCCTTCCCTTGCCTTCCTTGCCTTCCGTTACTCTTTCCTTGCCTTCCGTGCATTGCCTAGCCTTGCGTTGTCGTGCCTTAGCCTTGCCTCGCCTGACCGTGCCTTGCCTTGCGTTACCCTTTCCTTGCCTTGCCGTGCATTGCCTAATCCTGCGTTGTCGTGCCTTAGCCTTGTTTCGCCTTACCGTGCCGTTCCTTCCGTTACCCTTGCCTTCCCTTGCTTTCCCTTGCCTTTCTTTCCTTCCGTTACTCTTTCCTTGCCTTGCCGAGCACTGCCTAGCCTTGCGTTGTCGTGCATTAGCCTTGCCTCGCCTGACCGTGCCTTGCCTTGCGTTATGCTTTCCTTACCTTGCCGTGCATTGCCTAGCCCTGCATTGTCGTGCATTAGCCTTGCCTTTCCTCACCGTGCCTTGCCTTGCGTTACCCTTTCCTTGCTTGGCCGTGCATTGCCTAGCCGTGCGTTGCCGTGCCTTACCCTTGTTTCCCCTTGCCGTGCCTTGCCTTTTGTTACACTTGCCTTGCCTTGCTTTGCCTTGCCTTCCTCTCCTTCCGTTACTCTTTCCTTGCCTAGCCGTGCATTGCCTAGCCTTGCGTTGTCGTGCATTAGCCTTGCCTCGCCTGACCGTGCCTTGCCTTGCGTTACGCTTTCTTTGCCTTGCCGTGCATTGCCTAGTCCTGCGTTGTCGTGCCTTAGCCTTGTTTCCCCTTACCGTGCCGTTCCTTCCGTTACCCTTGCCTTCCCTTGCTTTCCCTTGCCTTTCTTTCCTTCGGTTACTCTTTCCTTGCCTTGCCGAGCACTGCCTAGCCTTGCGTTGTCGTGCATTAGCCTTGCCTCGCCTGACCGTGCATTGCCTTGCGTTACCCTTTCCTTGCCTTGCCGTGCATTGCCTAGCCTTGCGTTGTCGTGCATTAGCCTTGCCTCGCCTGACCGTGCCTTGCCTTGCGTTACCCTTTCCTTGCCTTGCCGTGCATTGCCTAGCCGTGCTTTTTCGTGCATTAGCGTTGCCTCGCCTGACCGTGCCTTGCCTTGCGTTACCCTTTCCTTGCCTTGCCGTGCATTGCCTAGTCCTGCGTTGTCGTGCCTTAGGCTTGTTTCCCCTTAACGTGCCGTTCCGTCCGTTGCCCTTGCCTTCCCTTGCTTTCCCTTGCCCTCCTTGCCTTCCGTTACTCTTTACTTACCTTCCGTGCATTGCCTAGCCTTGCGTTGTCGTGCCTTAGCCTTGCGTCGCCTGACCGTGCCTTGCCTTGCGTTACCCTTTCTTTGCCTTGCCGTGCATTGCCTAGTCCTGCGTTGTCGTGCCTTAGCCTTGTTTCCCCGTACCGTGCCGTTCCTTCCGTTAGCCTTGCCTTCCCTTGCTTTCCCTTGCCTTTCTTTCCTTCCGTTACTCTTTCCTTGCCTAGCCGTGCACTGCCTAGCCGTGCGTTGTCGTGCCTTAGCCTTGTTTCCCCTTGCTGTGCCGTTCCTTCCGTTACACTTGCCTTGCCTTTCTTTGCCTTGCCTTCCTTTCCTTCCGTTACTCTTTCCTTGCCTAGCTGTGCACTGCCTAGCCTTGCGTTGTCGTGCATTAGCTTTCCCTTGCCTCACCGTACCTTGACTTGCGTTACCCTTTCCTTGCCTTGCCGTGCACTGCCTAGCCTTGCGTTGTCGTGCCTTACGCTTGTTTCCCCTTGCCGTGCCGTGCCTTTTGTTACACTTGCCTTGCCTTGCATTGCTTTGCCTTCCTTTCCTTCCGTTACTCTTTCCTTGCCTAGCCGTGCATTGCCTAGCCTTGCGTTGTCGTGCATTAGCCTTGCCTCGCCTGACCGTGCCTTGCCTTGCGTTACCCTTTCCTTGCCTTGCCGTGCATTGCCTAGCCGTGCTTTTTCGTGCATTAGCGTTGCCTCGCCTGACCGTGCCTTGCCTTGCGTTACCCTTTCCTTGCCTTGCCGTGCATTGCCTAGTCCTGCGTTGTCGTGCCTTACCCTTGTTTCCCCTTGCCGTGCCGTGCCTTTTGTTACACTTGCCTTGCCTTGCTTTGCTTTGCCTTCCTTTCCTTCCGTTACTCTTTCCTTGCCTAGCCGTGCATTGCCTAGCCTTGCGTTGTCGTGCATTAGCCTTGCCTCGCCTGACCGTGCCTTGCCTTGCGTTACCCTTTACTTCCCTTGCCGTGCATTGCCTAGCCGTGCGTTGTCTTGCCTTAGCCTTGTTTCCCCTTGCTGTGCCGTTTCGTCCGTTACACTTGCCTTGCCTTACTTTGCCTTGCCTTCCTTTCCTTCCGTTACTCTTTCCTTGCCTAGCCGTGCACTGCCTAGACTTGCGTTGTCGTGCCTTAGCCTTGGCTCGCCTGACCGTGCCTTGCCTTGCGTTACCCTTTCTTTGCCTTGCCGTGCATTGCCTAGTCCTGCGTTGTCGTGCCTTAGCCTTGTTTCCCCTTACCGTGCCGTTCCTTCCGTTACCCTTGCCTTCCCTTGCTTTCCCTTGCCTTTCTTTCCTTCCGTTACTCTTTCCTTGCCTTGCCGAGCACTGCCTAGCCTTGCGTTGTCGTGCATTAGCCTTGCCTCGCCTGACCGTGCCTTGCCTTGCGTTATGCTTTCCTTGCCTTGCCGTGCATTGCCTAGCCCTGCATTGTAGTGCATTAGCCTTGCCTTTCCTCACCGTGCCTTGCCTTGCGTTACCCTTTCCTTGCTTGGCCGTGCATTGCCTAGCCGTGCGTTGCCGTGCCTTACCCTTGTTTCCCCTTGCCGTGCCTTGCCTTTTGTTACACTTGCCTTGCCTTGCTTTGCCTTGCCTTCCTCTCCTTCCGTTACTCTTTCCTTGCCTAGCCGTGCATTGCCTAGCCTTGCGTTGTCGTGCCTTAGCCTTGCCTCGCCTGACCGTGCCTTGCCTTGCGTTACCCTTTCTTTGCCTTGCCGTGCATTGCCTAGCCGTGCGTTGCCGTGCCTTACCCTTGTTTCCCCTTGCCGTGCCTTGCCTTTTGTTACACTTGCCTTGCCTTGCTTTGCCTTGCCTTCCTCTCCTTCCGTTACCCTTTCTTTGCCTTGCCGTGCATTGCCTAGTCCTGCGTTGTCGTGCCTTAGCCTTGTTTCCCCTTACCGTGCCGTTCCTTCCGTTACCCTTGCCTTCCCTTGCTTTCCCTTGCCTTTCTTTCCTTCCGTTACTCTTTCCTTGCCTTGCCGAGCACTGCCTAGCCTTGCGTTGTCGTGCATTAGCCTTGCCTCGCCTGACCGTGCATTGCCTTGCGTTACCCTTTCCTTGCCTTGCCGTGCATTGCCTAGCCTTGCGTTGTCGTGCATTAGCCTTGCCTCGCCTGACCGTGCCTTGCCTTGCGTTACCCTTTCCTTGCCTTGCCGTGCATTGCCTAGCCGTGCTTTTTCGTGCATTAGCGTTGCCTCGCCTGACCGTGCCTTGCCTTGCGTTACCCTTTCCTTGCCTTGCCGTGCATTGCCTAGTCCTGCGTTGTCGTGCCTTAGGCTTGTTTCCCCTTAACGTGCCGTTCCGTCCGTTGCCCTTGCCTTCCCTTGCTTTCCCTTGCCTTCCTTGCCTTCCGTTACTCTTTACTTACCTTCCGTGCATTGCCTAGCCTTGCGTTTTCGTGCCTTAGCCTTGCGTCGCCTGACCGTGCCTTGCCTTGCGTTACCCTTTCTTTGCCTTGCCGTGCATTGCCTAGTCCTGCGTTGTCGTGCCTTAGCCTTGTTTCCCCGTACCGTGCCGTTCCTTCCGTTAGCCTTGCCTTGCCTTGCTTTGCCTTGCCTTCCATTCCTTCCGTTACTCGTTCCTTGCCTAGCCGTGCACTGCCTAGCCTTGCGTTGTCGTGCCTTAGCCTTGTTTCCCCTTGCCGTGCCGTGCCTTTTGTTACACTTGCCTTGCCTTGCTTTGCCTTGCCTTCCTCTCCTTCTGTTACTCTTTCCTTGCCTAGCCGTGCATTGCCTAGCCTTGCGTTGTCGTGCATTAGCCTTGCCTCGCCTGACCGTGCCTTGCCTTGCGTTACCCTTTCTTTGCCTTGCCGTGCATTGCCTAGTCCTGCGTTGTCGTGCCTTAGCCTTGTTTCCCCTTACCGTGCCGTTCCTTCCGTTACCCTTGCCTTCCCTTGCTTTCCCTTGCCTTTCTTTCCTTCCGTTACTCTTTCCTTGCCTTGCCGAGCACTGCCTAGCCTTGCGTTGTCGTGCATTAGCCTTGCCTCGCCTGACCGTGCATTGCCTTGCGTTACCCTTTCCTTGCCTTGCCGGGCATTGCCTAGTCCTGCGTTGTCGTACCTTAGGCTTGTTTCCCCTTAACGTGCCGTTCCGTCCGTTGCCCTTGCCTACCCTTGCTTTCCCTTGCCTTCCTTGCCTTCCGTTACTCTTAACTTACCTTCCGTGCATTGCCTAGCCTTGCGTTGTCGTGCCTTAGCCTTGCGTCGCCTGACCGTACCTTGCCTTGCGTTACCCTTTCTTTGCCTTGCCGTGCATTGCCTAGTCCTGCGTTGTCGTGCCTTAGCCTTGTTTCCCCGTACCGTGCCGTTCCTTCCGTTAGCGTTGCCTTCCCTTGCTTTCCCTTGCCTTTCTTTCCTTCCGTTACTCTTTCCCTGCCTAGCCGTGTACTGCCTAGCCGTGCGTTGTCGTGCCTTAGCCTTGTTTCCCCTTGCTGTGCCGTTGCTTCCGTTACACTTGCCTTGCCTTTCTTTGCCTTGACTTCCTTTCCTTCCGTTACTCTTTCCTTGCCTAGCCGTGCATTGCCTAGCCTTGCGTTGTCGTGCATTAGCCTTGCCTCGCCTGACCGTGCCTTGCCTTGCGTTACCCTTTCCTTGCCTTGCCTTGCATTGCCTAGTCCTGAGTTGTCGTGCCTTAGCCTTGTTTCCGCTTACCGTGCCGTTCCTTCCTTTACCTTTGCCTTTCCTTGCCTTCCTTGCCTTCCGTTACTCTTTCCTTGCCTTCCGTGCATTGCCTAGCCTTGCGTTGTCCTGCCTTAGCCTTATCTCGCCTGACCGTGCCTTGCCTTGCGTTACCCTTTCCTTGCCTTGCCGTGCATTGCCTAATCCTGCGTTGTCGTGCCTTAGCCTTGTTTCGCCTTACCGTGCCGTTCCTTCCGTTACCCTTACCTTCCCTTGCTTTCCCTTGCCTTTCTTTCCTTCCGTTACTCTTTCCTTGCCTTGCCGTGCATTGCCTAGCCTTGCGTTGTCGTGCCTTAGCCTTGTTTCCGCTTACCGTGCCTTGCCTTGCGTTATGCTTTCCTTACCTTGCCGTGCATTGCCTAGCCCTGCATTGTCGTGCATTAGCCTTGCCTTTCCTCACCGTGCCTTGCCTTGCGTTACCCTTTCCTTGATTGGCCATGCATTGCCTAGCCGTGCGTTGCCGTGCCTTACCCTTGTTTCCCCTTGCCGTGCCTTGCCTTTTGTTACACTTGCCTTGCCTTGCTTTGCCTTGCCTTCCTCTCCTTCCGTTACTCTTTCCTTGCCTAGCCGTGCATTGCCTAGCCTTGCGTTGTCGTGCATTAGCCTTGCCTCGCCTGACCGTGCCTTGCCTTGCGTTACGCTTTCTTTGCCTTGCCGTGCATTGCCTAGTCCTGCGTTGTCGTGCCTTAGCCTTGTTTCCCCTTACCGTGCCGTTCCTTCCGTTACCCTTGCCTTCCCTTGCTTTCCCTTGCCTTTCTTTCCTTCGGTTACTCTTTCCTTGCCTTGCCGAGCACTGCCTAGCCTTGCGTTGTCGTGCATTAGCCTTGCCTCGCCTGACCGTGCATTGCCTTGCGTTACCCTTTCCTTGCCTTGCCGTGCATTGCCTAGCCTTGCGTTGTCGTGCATTAGCCTTGCCTCGCCTGACCGTGCCTTGCCTTGCGTTACCCTTTCCTTGCCTTGCCGTGCATTGCCTAGCCGTGCTTTTTCGTGCATTAGCGTTGCCTCGCCTGACCGTGCCTTGCCTTGCGTTACCCTTTCCTTGCCTTGCCGTGCATTGCCTAGTCCTGCGTTGTCGTGCCTTAGGCTTGTTTCCCCTTAACGTGCCGTTCCGTCCGTTGCCCTTGCCTTCCCTTGCTTTCCCTTGCCCTCCTTGCCTTCCGTTACTCTTTACTTACCTTCCGTGCATTGCCTAGCCTTGCGTTGTCGTGCCTTAGCCTTGCGTCGCCTGACCGTGCCTTGCCTTGCGTTACCCTTTCTTTGCCTTGCCGTGCATTGCCTAGTCCTGCGTTGTCGTGCCTTAGCCTTGTTTCCCCGTACCGTGCCGTTCCTTCCGTTAGCCTTGCCTTCCCTTGCTTTCCCTTGCCTTTCTTTCCTTCCGTTACTCTTTCCTTGCCTAGCCGTGCACTGCCTAGCCGTGCGTTGTCGTGCCTTAGCCTTGTTTCCCCTTGCTGTGCCGTTCCTTCCGTTACACTTGCCTTGCCTTTCTTTGCCTTGCCTTCCTTTCCTTCCGTTACTCTTTCCTTGCCTAGCTGTGCACTGCCTAGCCTTGCGTTGTCGTGCATTAGCTTTCCCTTGCCTCACCGTACCTTGACTTGCGTTACCCTTTCCTTGCCTTGCCGTGCACTGCCTAGCCTTGCGTTGTCGTGCCTTACGCTTGTTTCCCCTTGCCGTGCCGTGCCTTTTGTTACACTTGCCTTGCCTTGCATTGCTTTGCCTTCCTTTCCTTCCGTTACTCTTTCCTTGCCTAGCCGTGCATTGCCTAGCCTTGCGTTGTCGTGCATTAGCCTTGCCTCGCCTGACCGTGCCTTGCCTTGCGTTACCCTTTCCTTGCCTTGCCGTGCATTGCCTAGCCGTGCTTTTTCGTGCATTAGCGTTGCCTCGCCTGACCGTGCCTTGCCTTGCGTTACCCTTTCCTTGCCTTGCCGTGCATTGCCTAGTCCTGCGTTGTCGTGCCTTACCCTTGTTTCCCCTTGCCGTGCCGTGCCTTTTGTTGCACTTGCCTTGCCTTGCTTTGCTTTGCCTTCCTTTCCTTCCGTTACTCTTTCCTTGCCTAGCCGTGCATTGCCTAGCCTTGCGTTGTCGTGCATTAGCCTTGCCTCGCCTGACCGTGCCTTGCCTTGCGTTACCCTTTACTTCCCTTGCCGTGCATTGCCTAGCCGTGCGTTGTCTTGCCTTAGCCTTGTTTCCCCTTGCTGTGCCGTTTCTTCCGTTACACTTGCCTTGCCTTACTTTGCCTTGCCTTCCTTTCCTTCCGTTACTCTTTCCTTGCCTAGCCGTGCACTGCCTAGACTTGCGTTGTCGTGCCTTAGCCTTGGCTCGCCTGACCGTGCCTTGCCTTGCGTTACCCTTTCCTTGCCTTGCCGTGCATTGCCTAGTCCTGCGTTGTCGTGCCTTAGCCTTGTTTCCCCTTACCGTGCCGTTCCTTCCGTTACCCTTGCCTTCCCTTGCTTTCCCTTGCCTTTCTTTCCTTCCGTTACTCTTTCCTTGCCTTGCCGAGCACTGCCTAGCCTTGCGTTGTCGTGCATTAGCCTTGCCTCGCCTGACCGTGCCTTGCCTTGCGTTATGCTTTCCTTGCCTTGCCGTGCATTGCCTAGCCCTGCATTGTAGTGCATTAGCCTTGCCTTTCCTCACCGTGCCTTGCCTTGCGTTACCCTTTCCTTGCTTGGCCGTGCATTGCCTAGCCGTGCGTTGCCGTGCCTTACCCTTGTTTCCCCTTGCCGTGCCTTGCCTTTTGTTACACTTGCCTTGCCTTGCTTTGCCTTGCCTTCCTCTCCTTCCGTTACTCTTTCCTTGCCTAGCCGTGCATTGCCTAGCCTTGCGTTGTCGTGCTTTAGCCTTGCCTCGCCTGACCGTGCCTTGCCTTGCGTTACCCTTTCCTTGCCTTGCCGTGCATTGCCTAGTCCTGCGTTGTCGTGCCTTAGCCTTGTTTCCCCTTACCGTGCCGTTCCTTCCGTTACCCTTGCCTTCCCTTGCTTTCCCTTGCCTTTCTTTCCTTCCGTTACTCTTTCCTTGCCTTGCCGAGCACTGCCTAGCCTTGCGTTGTCGTGCATTAGCCTTGCCTCGCCTGACCGTGCATTGCCTTGCGTTACCCTTTCCTTGCCTTGCCGTGCATTGCCTAGTCCTGCGTTGTCGTGCCTTAGGCTTGTTTCCCCTTAACGTGCCGTTCCGTCCGTTGCCCTTGCCTACCCTTGCTTTCCCTTGCCTTCCTTGCCTTCCGTTACTCTTTACTTACCTTCCGTGCATTGCCTAGCCTTGCGTTGTCGTGCCTTAGCCTTGCGTCGCCTGACCGTGCCTTGCCTTGCGTTACCCTTTCTTTGCCTTGCCGTGCATTGCCTAGTCCTGCGTTGTCGTGCCTTAGCCTTGTTTCCCCGTACCGTGCCGTTCCTTCCGTTAGCCTTGCCTTCCCTTGCTTTCCCTTGCCTTTCTTTCCTTCCGTTACTCTTTCCTTGCCTTGCCGTGCATTGCCTAGTCCTGCGTTGTCGTGCCTTAGGCTTGTTTCCCCTTACTGTGCCGTTCCTTCCGTTACACTTGCCTTGCCTTTCTTTGCCTTGCCTTCCTTTCCTTCCGTTACTCTTTCCTTGCCTAGCCGTGCGTTGTCGTGCCTTAGCCTTGCCTCGCCTGACCGTGCCTTGCCTTGCGTTACCCTTTCCTTGCCTTGCCTTGCATTGCCTAGTCCTGAGTTGTCGTGCCTTAGCCTTGTTTCCGCTTACCGTGCCGTTCCTTCCTTTACCTTTGCCTTCCCTTGCCTTCCTTGCCTTCCGTTACTCTTTGCTTGCCTTCCGTGCATTGCCTAGCCTTGCGTTGTCCTGCCTTAGCCTTGCCTCCCCTGACCGTGCCTTGCCTTGCGTTACCCTTTCCTTGCCTTGCCGTGCATTGCCTAGTCCTGCGTTGTCGTGCCTTAGCCTTGTTTCCCCTTACCGTGCCGTTCCTTCCGTTACCCTTGCCTTCCCTTGCTTTCCCTTGCCTTTCTTTCCTTCCGTTACTCTTTCCTTGCCTTGCCGAGCACTGCCTAGCCTTGCGTTGTCGTGCATTAGCCTTGCCTCGCCTGACCGTGCCTTGCCTTGCGTTATGCTTTCCTTACCTTGCCGTGCATTGCCTAGCCCTGCATTGTCGTGCATTAGCCTTGCCTTTCCTCACCGTGCCTTGCCTTGCGTTACCCTTTCCTTGCTTGGCCGTGCATTGCCTAGCCGTGCGTTGCCGTGCCTTACCCTTGTTTCCCCTTGCCGTGCCTTGCCTTTTGTTACACTTGCCTTGCCTTGCTTTGCCTTGCCTTCCTCTCCTTCCGTTACTCTTTCCTTGCCTAGCCGTGCATTGCCTAGCCTTGCGTTGTCATGCATTAGCCTTGCCTCGCCTGACCGTGCCTTGCCTTGCGTTACGCTTTCTTTGCCTTGCCGTGCATTGCCTAGTCCTGCGTTGTCGTGCCTTAGCCTTGTTTCCCCTTACCGTGCCGTTCCTTCCGTTACCCTTGCCTTCCCTTGCTTTCCCTTGCCTTTCTTTCCTTCCGTTACTCTTTCCTTGCCTTGCCGAGCACTGCCTAGCCTTGCGTTGTCGTGCATTAGCCTTGCCTCGCCTGACCGTGCATTGCCTTGCGTTACCCTTTCCTTGCCTTGCCGTGCATTGCCTAGCCTTGCGTTGTCGTGCATTAGCCTTGCCTCGCCTGACCGTGCCTTGCCTTGCGTTACCCTTTCCTTGCCTTGCCGTGCATTGCCTAGCCGTGCTTTTTCGTGCATTAGCGTTGCCTCGCTTGACCGTGCCTTGCCTTGCGTTACCCTTTCCTTGCCTTGCCGTGCATTGCCTAGTCCTGCGTTGTCGTGCCTTAGGCTTGTTTCCCCTTAACGTGCCGTTCCGTCCGTTGCCCTTTCCTTCCCTTGCTTTCCCTTGCCTTCCTTGCCTTCCGTTACTCTTTACTTACCTTCCGTGCATTGCCTAGCCTTGCGTTGTCGTGCCTTAGCCTTGCGTCGCCTGACCGTGCCTTGCCTTGCGTTACCCTTTCTTTGCCTTGCCGTGCATTGCCTAGTCCTGCGTTGTCGTGCCTTAGCCTTGTTTCCCCGTACCGTGCCGTTCCTTCCGTTAGCCTTGCCTTCCCTTGCTTTCCCTTGCCTTTCTTTCCTTCCGTTACTCTTTCCTTGCCTAGCCGTGCACTGCCTAGCCGTGCGTTGTCGTGCCTTAGCCTTGTTTCCCCTTGCTGTGCCGTTCCTTCCGTTACACTTGCCTTGCCTTTCTTTGCCTTGCCTTCCTTTCCTTCCGTTACTCTTTCCTTGCCTAGCTGTGCACTGCCTAGCCTTGCGTTGTCGTGCATTAGCCTTCCCTTGCCTCACCGTACCTTGCCTTGCGTTACCCTTTCCTTGCCTTGCCGTGCACTGCCTAGCCTTGCGTTGTCGTGCCTTACCCTTGTTTCCCCTTGCCGTGCCGTGCCTTTTGTTACACTTGCCTTTTCTTGCATTGCTTTGCCTTCCTTTCCTTCCGTTACTCTTTCCTTGCCTAGCCGTGCATTGCCTAGCCTTGCGTTGTCGTGCATTAGCCTTGCCTCGCCTGACCGTGCCTTGCCTTGCGTTACCCTTTCCTTCCCTTGCCGTGCATTGCCTAGCCGTGCGTTGTCTTGCCTTAGCCTTGTTTCCCCTTGCTGTGCCGTTTCTTCCGTTACACGTGCCTTGCCTTACTTTGCCTTGCCTTCCTTTCCTTCCCTTTCCTTGCCTAGCCGTGCACTGCCTAGCCGTGCGTTGTCGTGCCTTAGCCTTGTTTCCGCTTACCGTGCCGTTCCTTCCTTTACCTTTGCCTTCCCTTGCCTTCCTTGCCTTCCGTTACTCTTTGCTTGCCTTCCGTGCATTGCCTAACCTTGCGTTGTCCTGCCTTAGCCTTGCCTCGCCTGACCGTGCCTTGCCTTGCGTTACCCTTTCCTTGCCTTGCCGTGCATTGCCTAGTCCTGCGTTGTCGTGCCTTAGCCTTGTTTCCCCTTACCGTGCCGTTCCTTCCGTTACCCTTGCCTTCCCTTGCTTTCCCTTGCCTTTCTTTCCTTCCGTTACTCTTTCCTTGCCTTGCCGAGCACTGCCTAGCCTTGCGTTGTCGTGCATTAGCCTTGCCTCGCCTGACCGTGCCTTGCCTTGCGTTACCCTTTCCTTGCCTTGCCGTGCATTGCCTAGTCCTGCGTTGTCGTGCCTTAGCCTTGTTTCCCCTTACCGTGCCGTTGCTTCCGTTACCCTTGCCTTCCCTTGCTTTCCCTTGCCTTTCTTTCCTTCCGTTACTCTTTCCTTGCCTTGCCGAACACTGCCTATCGTTGCGTTGTCGTGCATTAGCCTTGCCTCGCCTGACCGTGCCTTGCCTTGCGTTATGCTTTCCTTGCCTTGCCGTGCATTGCCTAGCCCTGCATTGTCGTGCATTAGCCTTGCCTTTCCTCACCGTGCCTTGCCTTGCGTTACCCTTTCCTTGCTTGGCCGTGCATTGCCTAGCCGTGCGTTGCCGTGCCTTACCCTTGTTTCCCCTTACCGTGCCTTGCCTTTTGTTACACTTGCCTTGCCTTGCTTTGCCTTGCCTTCCTCTCCTTCCGTTACTCTTTCCTTGCCTTGCCGAGCACTGCCTAGCCTTGCGTTGTCGTGCATTAGCCTTGCCTCGCCTGACCGTGCATTGCCTTGCGTTACCCTTTCCTTGCCTTGCCGTGCATTGCCTAGCCTTGCGTTGTCGTGCATTAGCCTTGCCTCACCTGACCGTGCCTTGCCTTGCGTTACCCTTTCCTTGCCTTGCCGTGCATTGCCTAGCCGTGCTTTTTCGTGCATTAGCGTTGCCTCGCCTGACCGTGCCTTGCCTTGCGTTACCCTTTCCTTGCCTTGCCGTGCATTGCCTAGTCCTGCGTTGTCGTGCCTTAGCCTTGTTTCCCCGTACCGTGCCGTTCCTTCCGTTAGCCTTGCCTTCCCTTGCTTTCCCTTGCCTTTCTTTCCTTCCGTTACTCTTTCCTTGCCTAGCCGTGCACTGCCTAGCCGTGCGTTGTCGTGCCTTAGCCTTGTTTCCCCTTGCTGTGCCGTTCCTTCCGTTACACTTGCCTTGCCTTTCTTTGCCTTGCCTTCCTTTCCTTCCGTTACTCTTTCCTTGCCTAGCTGTGCACTGCCTAGCCTTGCGTTGTCGTGCATTAGCCTTCCCTTGCCTAACCGTACCTTGCCTTGCGTTACCCTTTCCTTGCCTTGCCGTGCACTGCCTAGCCTTGCGTTGTCGTGCCTTACCCTTGTTTCCCCTTGCCGTGCCGTGCCTTTTGTTACACTTGCCTTGCCTTGCATTGCTTTGCCTTCCTTTCCTTCCGTTACTCTTTCCTTGCCTGGCCGTGCATTGCCTAGCCTTGCGTTGTCGTGCCTTAGCCTTGCGTCGCCTGACCGTGCCTTGCCTTGCGTTACCCTTTCTTTGCCTTGCCGTGCATTGCCTAGTCCTGCGTTGTCGTGCCTTAGCCTTGTTTCCCCGTACCGTGCCGTTCCTTCCGTTAGCCTTGCCTTCCCTTGCTTTCCCTTGCCTTTCTTTCCTTCCGTTACTCTTTCCTTGCCTAGCCGTGCACTGCCTAGCCGTGCGTTGTCGTGCCTTAGCCTTGTTTCCCCTTGCTGTGCCGTTCCTTCCGTTACACTTGCCTTGCCTTTCTTTGCCTTGCCTTCCTTGCCTTCCGTTACTCTTTGCTTGCCTTCCGTGCATTGCCTAGCCTTGCGTTGTCGTGCCTTAGCCTTGCGTCGCCTGACCGTGCCTTGCCTTGCTTTACCCTTTCTTTGCCTAGCCGTGCATTGCCTAGCCTTGCGTTGTCGTGCCTTAGCCTTGTTTCCCCGTACCGTGCCGTTCCGTCCGTTAGCCTTGCCTTCCCTTGCTTTCCCTTGCCTTTCTTTCCTTCCGTTACTCTTTCCTTGCCTTGCCCTGCACTGCCTAGCCTGCGTTGTCGTGCCTTACCCTTGTTTCCCCTTGCCGTGCCGTGCCTTTTGTTGCACTTGCCTTGCCTTGCTTTGCTTTGCCTTCCTTTCCTTCCGTTACTCTTTCCTTGCCTAGCCGTGCATTGCCTAGCCTTGCGTTGTCGTGCATTAGCCTTGCCTCGCCTGACCGTGCCTTGCCTTGCGTTACCCTTTCCTTCCCTTGCCGTGCATTGCCTAGCCGTGCGTTGTCTTGCCTTAGCCTTGTTTCCCCTTGCTGTGCCGTTTCTTCCGTTACACTTGCCTTGCCTTACTTTGCCTTGCCTTTCTTTCCTTCCGTTACTCTTTCCTTGCCTTGCCGAGCACTGCCTAGCCTTGCGTTGTCGTGCATTAGCCTTGCCTCGCCTGACCGTGCCTTGCCTTGCGTTATGCTTTCCTTGCCTTGCCGTGCATTGCCTAGCCCTGCATTGTCGTGCATTAGCCTTGCCTTTCCTCACCGTGCCTTGCCTTGCGTTACCCTTTCCTTGCTTGGCCGTGCATTGCCTAGCCGTGCGTTGCCGTGCCTTACCCTTGTTTCCCCTTGCCGTGCCTTGCCTTTTGTTACACTTGCCTTGGCTTGCTTTGCCTTGCCTTCCTCTCCTTCCGTTACCCTTTCTTTGCCTTGCCGTGCATTGCCTAGTCCTGCGTTGTCGTGCCTTAGCCTTGTTTCCCCTTACCGTGCCGTTCCTTCCGTTACCCTTGCCTTCCCTTGCTTTCCCTTGCATTTCTTTCCTTCCGTTACTCTTTCCTTGCCTTGCCGAGCACTGCCTAGCCTTGCGTTGTCGTGCATTAGCCTTGCCTCGCCTGACCGTGCATTGCCTTGCGTTACCCTTTCCTTGCCTTGCCGTGCATTGCCTAGCCTTGCGTTGTCGTGCATTAGCCTTGCCTCGCCTGACCTTGCCTTTCCTTCCGTTACTCTTTCCTTGCCTAGCCGTGCATTGCCTAGCCTTGCGTTGTCGTGCATTAGCCTTGCCTCGCCTGACCGTGCCTTGCCTTGCGTTACCCTTTCCTTGCCTTGCCGTGCATTGCCTAGTCCTGCGTTGTCGTGCCTTAGGCTTGTTTCCCCTTAACGTGCCGTTCCGTCCGTTGCCCTTGCCTTCCCTTGCTTTCCCTTGCCTTCCTTGCCTTCCGTTACTCTTTACTTACCTTCCGTGCATTGCCTAGCCTTGCGTTGTCGTGCCTTAGCTTTGCCTCGCCTGACCGTGCCTTGCCTTGCGTTACCCTTTCCTTGCCTTGCAGTGCGTTGCCTAGCCGTGCGTTGTCGTGCCTTAGCCTTGTTTCACCGTACCGTGCCGTTCGTTCCGTTAGCCTTGCCTTCCCTTGCTTTCCCTTGCCTTTCATTCCTTCCGTTACTCTTTCCTTGCCTAGCCGTGCATTGCCTAGCCTTGCGTTGTCGTGCCTTACCCTTGTTTCCCCTTGCCGTGCCGTGCCTTTTGTTGCACTTGCCTTGCCTTGCTTTGCTTTGCCTTCCTTTCCTTCCGTTACTCTTTCCTTGCCTAGCCGTGCATTGCCTAGCCTTGCGTTGTCGTGCCTTAGCCTTGCCTCGCCTGACCGTGCCTTGCCTTGCGTTACCCTTTATTTCCCTTGCCGTGCATTGCCTAGCCGTGCGTTGTCGTGCCTTAGCCTTGTTTCCCCTTGCTGTGCCGTTTCGTCCGTTACACTTGCCTTGCCTTACTTTGCCTTGCCTTCCATTCCTTCCGTTACTCTTTCCTTGCCTAGCCGTGCACTGCCTAGACTTGCGTTGTCGTGCCTTAGCCTTGGCTCGCCTGACCGTGCCTTGCCTTGCGTTACCCTTTCCTTGCCTTGCCGTGCATTGCCTAGTCCTGCGTTGTCGTGCCTTAGCCTTGTTTCGCTTTCCCTTGCCTTTCTTTCCTTCCGTTACTCTTTCCTTGCCTTGCCGAGCACTGCCTAGCCTTGCGTTGTCGTGCATTAGCCTTGCCTCGCCTGACCGTGCCTTGCCTTGCGTTATGCTTTCCTTGCCTTGCCGTGCATTGCCTAGCCCTGCATTGTAGTGCATTAGCCTTGCCTTTCCTCACCGTGCCTTGCCTTGCGTTACCCTTTCCTTGCTTGGCCGTGCATTGCCTAGCCGTGCGTTGCCGTGCCTTACCCTTGTTTCCCCTTGCCGTGCCTTGCCTTTTGTTACACTTGCCTTGCCTTGCTTTGCCTTGCCTTCCTCTCCTTCCGTTACTCTTTCCTTGCCTAGCCGTGCATTGCCTAGCCTTGCGTTGTCGTGCATTAGCCTTGCCTCGCCTGACCGTGCCTTGCCTTGCGTTACCCTTTCTTTGCCTTGCCGTGCATTGCCTAGTCCTGCGTTGTCGTGCCCTAGCCTTGTTTCCCCTTACCGTGCCGTTCCTTCCGTTACCCTTGCCTTCCCTTGCTTTCCCTTGCCTTTCTTTCCTTCCGTTACTCTTTCCTTGCCTTGCCGAGCACTGCCTAGCCTTGCGTTGTCGTGCATTAGCCTTGCCTCGCCTGACCGTGCATTGCCTTGCGTTACCCTTTCCTTGCCTTGCCGGGCATTGCCTAGTCCTGCGTTGTCGTACCTTAGGCTTGTTTCCCCTTAACGTGCCGTTCCGTCCGTTGCCCTTGCCTACCCTTGCTTTCCCTTGCCTTCCTTGCCTTCCGTTACTCTTAACTTACCTTCAGTGCATTGCCTAGCCTTGCGTTGTCGTGCCTTAGCCTTGCGTCGCCTGACCGTACCTTGCCTTGCGTTACCCTTTCTTTGCCTTGCCGTGCATTGCCTAGTCCTGCGTTGTCGTGCCTTAGCCTTGTTTCCCCGTACCGTGCCGTTCCTTCCGTTAGCCTTGCCTTCCCTTGCTTTCCCTTGCCTTTCTTTCCTTCCGTTACTCTTTCCCTGCCTAGCCGTGTACTGCCTAGCCGTGCGTTGTCGTGCCTTAGCCTTGTTTCCCCTTGCTGTGCCGTTGCTTCCGTTACACTTGCCTTGCCTTTCTTTGCCTTGCCTTCCTTTCCTTCCGTTACTCTTTCCTTGCCTAGCCGTGCATTGCCTAGCCTTGCTTTGTCGTGCATTAGCCTTGCCTCGCCTGACCGTGCCTTGCCTTGCGTTACCCTTTCCTTGCCTTGCCGTGCATTGCCTAGTCCTGCGTTGTCGTGCCTTAGCCTTGCCTTCCTTGCCTTCCGTTACTCTTTGCTTGCCTTCCGTGCATTGCCTAGCCTTGCGTTGTCCTGCCTTAGCCTTGCCTCGCCTGACCGTGCCTTGCCTTGCGTTACCCTTTCCTTGCCTTGCCGTGCATTGCCTAGTCCTGCGTTGTCGTGCCTTAGCCTTGTTTCCCCTTACCGTGCCGTTCCTTCCGTTACCCTTGCCTTCCCTTGCTTTCCCTTGCCTTTCTTTCCTTCCGTTACTCTTTCCTTGCCTTGCCGAGCACTGCCTAGCCTTGCGTTGTCGTGCATTAGCCTTGCCTCGCCTGACCGTGCCTTGCCTTGCGTTATGCTTTCCTTACCTTGCCGTGCATTGCCTAGCCCTGCATTGTCGTGCATTAGCCTTGCCTTTCCTCACCGTGCCTTGCCTTGCGTTACCCTTTCCTTGCTTGGCCGTGCATTGCCTAGCCGTGCGTTGCCGTGCCTTACCCTTGTTTCCCCTTGCCGTGCCTTGCCTTTTGTTACACTTGCCTTGCCTTGCTTTGCCTTGCCTTCCTCTCCTTCCGTTACTCTTTCCTTGCCTAGCCGTGCATTGCCTAGCCTTGCGTTGTCGTGCATTAGCCTTGCCTCGCCTGACCGTGCCTTGCCTTGCGTTACGCTTTCTTTGCCTTGCCGTGCATTGCCTAGTCCTGCGTTGTCGTGCCTTAGCCTTGTTTCCCCTTACCGTGCCGTTCCTTCCGTTACCCTTGCCTTCCCTTGCTTTCCCTTGCCTTTCTTTCCTTCCGTTACTCTTTCCTTGCCTTGCCGAGCACTGCCTAGCCTTGCGTTGTTGTGCATTAGCCTTGCCTCGCCTGACCGTGCATTGCCTTGCGTTACCCTTTCCTTGAATGCCGTGCATTGCCTAGCCTTGCGTTGTCGTGCATTAGCCTTGCCTCGCCTGACCGTGCCTTGCCTTGCGTTACCCTTTCCTTGCCTTGCCGTGCATTGCCTAGCCGTGCTTTTTCGTGCATTAGCGTTGCCTCGCCTGACCGTGCCTTGCCTTGCGTTACCCTTTCCTTGCCTTGCCGTGCATTGCCTAGTCCGGCGTTGTCGTGCCTTAGGCTTGTTTCCCCTTAACGTGCCGTTCCGTCCGTTGCCCTTGCCTTCCCTTGCTTTCCCTTGCCTTCCTTGCCTTCCGTTACTCTTTACTTACCTTCCGTGCATTGCCTAGCCTTGCGTTGTCGTGCCTTAGCCTTGCGTCGCCTGACCGTGCCTTGCCTTGCGTTACCCTTTCTTTGCCTTGCCGTGCATTGCCTAGTCCTGCGTTGTCGTGCCTTAGCCTTGTTTCCCCGTACCGTGCCGTTCCTTCCGTTAGCCTTGCCTTCCCTTGCTTTCCCTTGCCTTTCTTTCCTTCCGTTACTCTTTCCTTGCCTAGCCGTGCACTGCCTAGCCGTGCGTTGTCGTGCCTTAGCCTTGTTTCCCCTTGCTGTTCCGTTCCTTCCGTTACACTTGCCTTGCCTTTCTTTGCCTTGCCTTCCTTTCCTTCCGTTACTCTTTCCTTGCCTAGCTGTGCACTGCCTAGCCTTGCGTTGTCGTGCATTAGCCTTCCCTTGCCTCACCGTACCTTGCCTTGCGTTACCCTTTCCTTGCCTTGCCGTGCACTGCCTAGCCTTGCGTTGTCGTGCCTTACCCTTGTTTCCCCTTGCCGTGCCGTGCCTTTTGTTACACTTGCCTTTTCTTGCATTGCTTTGCCTTCCTTTCCTTCCGTTACTCTTTCCTTGCCTAGCCGTGCATTGCCTAGCCTTGCGTTGTCGTGCATTAGCCTTGCCTCGCCTGACCGTGCCTTGCCTTTCGTTACCCTTTCCTTCCCTTGCCGTGCATTGCCTAGCCGTGCGTTGTCTTGCCTTAGCCTTGTTTCCCCTTGCTGTGCCGTTTCTTCCGTTACACGTGCCTTGCCTTACTTTGCCTTGCCTTCCTTTCCTTCCCTTTCCTTGCCTAGCCGTGCACTGCCTAGCCGTGCGTTGTCGTGCCTTAGCCTTGTTTCCGCTTACCGTGCCGTTCCTTCCTTTACCTTTGCCTTCCCTTGCCTTCCTTGCCTTCCGTTACTCTTTGCTTGCCTTCCGTGCATTGCCTAGCCTTGCGTTGTCCTGCCTTAGCCTTGCCTCGCCTGACCGTGCCTTGCCTTGCGTTACCCTTTCCTTGCCTTGCCGTGCATTGCCTAGTCCTGCGTTGTCGTGCCTTAGGCTTGTTTCCCCTTAACGTGCCGTTCCGTCCGTTGCCCTTGCCTACCCTTGCTTTCCCTTGCCTTCCTTGCCTTCCGTTACTCTTTACTTACCTTCCGTGCATTGCCTAGCCTTGCTTTGTCGTGCCTTAGCCTTGCGTCGCCTGACCGTGGCTTGCCATACTTTACCCTTTCGTTGCCTTGCCGTGCGCCGCCTAGCCGTGCGTTGTCGTGCCTTACCCTTGTTTCCCCTTGCCATAGCCTTGCTTGCCTTGCCTTACCTTGCTTTCCTTCCCTTGCCGTGCCGTGCCTTCCGTTACCCTTGCCTTGCCTTGCTTTGCCTTGCCTTCCTTGCGTTCCGTTACTCATTCCTTGAATTGCCGTACATTGCCTAGCCTTGCGTTGTCGTACCTTCGCCTTCTCTTGCCTGACCGTGACTTGCCTTGCGTTACCCTTCCCTTGCCTTGCCGTGCATTGCCTAGCCGTGCGTTGTCGTGCCGTAGCCTTGTTTCCCCTTGCCATAGCCTTGCTTGCCTTGCGTTGCTCTGCCTTCCATTTCCGTACCGTGCCTTCCATTACCCTTTCCTTGCCTTGCTTTGCCTTGCCTTCCTTGCCTTCCGGAACTCTTTCCTTTCCTTGCCGTGCATTGCCTAGCCTTGCGTTGTCGTGCCTTAGCCTTGCCTTGCCTGACCGTGCCTTGCCTTGCGTTACCCTTTCCTTGCCTTTCCATGCATTGCCTAGCCGTGCGTTGTCGTGCCTTAGCCTTGTTTCCCCTTCCCATAGCCTTGTTTGCCTTGCTTTGCTTTGCCTTCCCTTGCCGTTCCGTGCCTTCCGTTACCCTTGCCTTGCCTTGCTTTGCCTTCCCTTCCTTGCTTTCCGTTACTCTTTCCTTTCCTTGCCGTGCATTGCCTAGCCTTGCGTTGTCGTGCCTTATTCTTGCCTTGCCTGACGGTGCCTTGCCTTACGTTTCCCTTTCGTTTCCTTGCCGTGCATTGCCTAGCCGTCCGTTGTCGTGCCTTAGCCTTGTTTCCCCTTGCCATAGCCTTGCTTGCCTTGCGTTGCTTTGCCTTCCATTGCCGTGCCGTGCCTTCCGTTCCCCTTTTCCTGCCTTCCTTTGCCTTGCCTTCATTGCCTTCCGTTACTCTTTCCTTGCCTTGCCGTGCATTGCATACCCTTGCGTTGTCGTGTCTTAACCTTGCCTTGCCTGACCGTACCTTGCCTTGCGTTACCCTTTCCTTGCATCACCTTGCATTGCCTAGCCTTGCGTTGTCGTGCCTTATTCTTGTTTCCCCTTGCCATGTCCTTGCTTGCCTTGCCTTGCTTTGTCTTCACTTGCCGTGCCGGGCCTTCAGTTACAATTGCATTGCCTTGCTTTGCCTTGCCTTCCTTGCCTTCCGTTACTCTTTCCTTGCCTTGCCATGCATTGTGTAGACTTGCGTTCTCGTGCCTTAGCCTTGCCTTGCCTTACCGTGGCTTGCCTTACGTTACCCTTTCGTTGCCTTGCCGTTCGTCGCCTAGCCGCGCGTTGTCGTGCCTTAGCCTTGTTTTCCCTTGCCATAGCCTTGCTTGCCTTGCCTTCCTTTGCCTTCGCTTGCCGTGACGTGCCTTCCGTTACCCTTGCCTTGCCTTGCTTTGCCTTGCCTTCCTTGAGTTCCGTTACTCTTTCCTTGCCTTGCGGTGTATTTCCTCGTCTTGCCTTGTCGTGCCTTATAGTTGCCTTTCCTGACCCAGCCTTGCCGTGCGTTACCCTTTCCTTGCTTTGCGGTGCATTGCCTAGCCCTTGCTTTGTCGTGCCTTAGCCTTGTTTCCCTTTGGCATAGCCTTGCTTGCCATGCCTTGCCTTGCATTGCCTTCCCTTGCCGTGCCGTGCCTACCGTTACTCTAGCCTTGCCTTCCTTTGCCTTGCCTTCCTTGCCTTCCGTTACTCTTTCCTTGAATTGCCGTACATTGCCTAGCCTTGCGTTGTCGTGCCTTAGCCTTCCCTTGCCTGACCGTGCCTTGCCTTGCGTTACCCTTCCCTTGCCTTGCCGTGCTTTGCCTAGCCGTGCGTTGTCGTGCCTTAGCCTTGTTTCCCCTTCCCATAGCCTTGCTTGCCTTGCTTTGCTTTGCCTTCCCTTGCCGTGCCGTGCCTTCCCTAACCCTTGCCTTCCCTTGCGTTGTCGTGCCGTAGCCTTGCCTTGCCCGACCGTGCCTTGCCTTGCGTTACCCTTTCCTTGCCTTTCCGTGCATTGCCTTGCCGTGAGTTGTCGCGCCTTACACTTGTTTCCCCTTGCCATTGCCTTGCTTGTCTTGCCTTGCTTTGCCTTCCCTTCCCGTGTCGTGCCTTCCTTTACCCTTGCCTTGCCTTGCTTTCCCTTGACTTCCTTACCTTCCGTTGCTCTTTCATTGCCTTGCCGTGCATTGCCTAGCCTTGCGTTGTCGTGCCTTAGCTTTGCCTTGCCGGACCATGCCTTGCCTTGCGTTACCCTTTCCTTGCCTTGCAGTGCGTTGCCTAGCGGTGCGTTGTCGTGCCTTAGCCTTGTTTCCCCTTGCCATAGCCTTGCTTGCCTTGCCTTGCTTTGCCTTCCCTTCCCGTACCGTGCCTTCCGTTACCGTTGCCTTGCCTTGATTTGTCTTCCCTTCCTTGCCTTCCGTTACTCTTTCCTTGCCTTGCCGTGCATTGCCTACCCTTGCATTGTCGTGCCTTAAGCTTGCCTTGCCCGACCGTACCTTGCCTTGCGTTACCCTTTCCTTGCCTCACCTTGCATTGCCTGGACTTGCGTTGTCGTGCCTTAGTCTTGTTTCCCCTTGCCATGTCCTTGCTTGTTTTGCCTTGATTTGCCTTCCCTTGCCGTGCCGTGCCTTCAGTTACAATTGCATTGCCTTGCTTTGCCTTGCCTTCCTTGCCTTCCGTTACTCTTTCCTTGCCTTGCCATGCATTGTGTAGACTTGCGTTCTCGTGCCTTAGCCTTGCCTCGCCTGACCGTTTCTTGCCTTACGTTACCCTTTCGTTGCCTTGCCGTGCGTCGCCTAGCCGTGCATTGTCGTGCCTTAGCCTTGTTTCCCCTTGTCATAGCCTTGCTTGCCTTGCCTTGCTTTGCCATCCCTTCCCGTGTCGTGCCTTCCTTTACCCTTGCCTTGCCTTGCTTTCCCTTGCCTTCCTTCCCTTTCGTTGCTCTTTCCTTGCCTTTCCGTGCATTGCCTAGCCTTGCGTTGTCGTGCCTTAGCCTTGCCTTGCCCGACCGTGCCTTTCCTTGCGTTAAACTTTCCTTGCCTTGCCGTGCATTGCCTAGCCGTGCGTTGTCGTGCCTTAGCCTTGTTTCCCCTTCCCATAGCCTTGTTTGCCTTGCTTTGCTTTGCCTTCCCTTGCCGTTCCGTGCCTTCCGTTACCCTTGCCTTGCCTTGCTTTGCCTTGGGTTTCTTGCCTTCCCTTACTCTTTCCTTGACTTGTCATTCATTTCCTAGCCTTGCGTTGTCGTGCCATAGCCTGGCCTTGCCTGACCGTGCGTTGCCTTACGTTACCCTTTCGTTGCCTTGCCGTGGGTCCCCTAGCCGTGCGTTGTCGTGCCTTAGGCTTGTTTCCCCTTGCCATAGCCTTGCTTACCTTGCCATGCCTTGCATTGCCTTCCCTTGCCATGCCGTCCCTTCCGTTACTCTTGCCTTGCCTTGCTTTGCCTTGCCTTCCTTTCCTTGCGTTACCCTTTCCTTCCCTTGCCGTGCATTGCCTAGCCGTGCGTTGTGGTGCCTTAGCCTTGTTTCCCCTTCCCATAGCCTTGCTTGCCTTGCTTTACTTTGCATTCCCTTCCCGTGCCGTGCCTTACTTTACCCTTGCCTTGCCTTGCCTTCCCTTGCCTTCCTTGCTTTCCGTTGCACTTTCATTGCCTTCCCGTGCATTGCCTAGCCTTGCGTTGTCGTGCCTTAGCCTTGCCTTCCCTGACCATGCCTTGCCTTGCGTTACCCTTTCCTTGCCTAGCCGTGCGTTGCCTAGCCGTGCGTTGTCGTGCCTTAGCTTTGTTTCCCCTGGCCATATCCTTGCTTGCCTTGCCTTGCTTTGCCTTCCCTTGCCGTGTCGTGCCTTCCGTTACCCTTGCCTTGCCTTGCCTTGATTTGGCTTGCCTTCCTTGCCTTCCGTTACTCTTTCCTTGCCTTGCCATGCATTGTGTAGACTTGCGTTGTCGTGCCTTAGCCTTGCCTTGCCTGACCTTGCCTTGCCTTCCGTTACCCTTTCCTTGCCTTGCTTTGCCTTGCCTTCCTTGCCTTCCGTTACTCTTTACGTGAATTCTCGCGCATTGCCTAGCCTTACGTTGTTGTGCCTTATCCTTGCCTTGCCTGACCGTGCCATGCCTTGCGTTACCCGTTACTTGTTTTGCAGTGCATTGCCTAGCCGTTGCTTTGTCGTGCCTTAGCCTTGTTTCCCCTTGCCATAGCCTTGGTTGCCTTGCCTTGCTTTGCCTTCCCTTCCCGTGTCGTGCCTTCCTTTACCCTTGCCTTGCCTTGCTTTCCCTTGCCTTCTTTGCCTTCCGTTGCTCTTTCATTGCCTTGCCGTGCATTGCCTCGCATTGCGTTGTCGTGCTTTGGCCTTGCCTGACCGTGCCTTGCCGTGCGTTACCCTTTGCTTGCTTTGTGGTGCATTGCCTAGCCGTTGCTTTGTCGTGCCTTAGCCTTGTTTCCCCTTGTCATGTCCTTGCTTGCCTTGCCTTGCTTTACCTTTACTTGCCGTGCCGGGCCTTCTGTTACAATTACATTGCCTTGCTTTGCCTTGCCTTCCTTGCCTTCCGTTACTTTTTCCTTCCCTTGCCATGAATTGTGTAGACTTGCGTTGTCGTGCCTTATCCTTGCCTTGCCTGTCCGTGCGTTGCCTTCCGTTACCCTTTCCTTGCTTTGCGGTGCATTGCCTAGCCGTTGCTTTGTCGTGCCTCAGCCTTGTTTCCCCTTGCCGTAGCCTTGATTGCATAGCCTTGCTTTACCTTCCCTTGCCGTGCCGTGCCTTCTGTTACCCTTGCGTTGCCTTGCTTTGCCTTGCCTTCCTTGCCTTCCCTTACTCTTTCCTTGCCTTGTCGTTCATTTCCTAGCCTTGCGTTGTCGTGCCTTATCCTTGCCTTGCCTGACCGTGCCATGCCTTGCGTTACCCGTTCCTTGTTTTGCAGTGCATTGCCTAGCCGTTGCTTTGTCGTGCCTTAGCCTGGTTTCCCATTTCGATAGCCTTGCTTGGCTTGCATTGCCTTGCTTTGCCTTCCCTTGCCGTGCCGTGCCTTCCGTTACCGTTTCCTTGCCTTGCTTTGCCTTGCCTTCCTTGCCTTCCGTTACTCTTTCTTTTCCTTGCTGTGCATTGCCTAGCCTGGCGTTGTCGTGCCTTATCCTTGCCTTGCCTTACCGTGCCTTGCCTTGCGTTACACTTTGCTTGCTTTGTGGTGCATTCCCTAGCCGTTGCTTTGTCGTGCCTTAGCCTTGTTTCCCCTTGCCATAGCCTTGCTTGCCTTGCCTTGCTTTGCCTTCCCTTCCCGTGTCGTGCCTTCCTTTACCCTTTCCTTGCCTTGCTTTGCCTTGCCTTCTTTGCCTTCCGTTGCTCTTTCATTGCCTTGCCGTGCATTGCCTCGCATTGCGTTTTCGTGCTTTGGCCTTGCCTTGCCTGACCGTGCCTTGACTTGCGTTACCCTTTCCTTGCCTAGCCGTGCGTTGCCTAGCCGTGCGTTGTCGTGCCTTAGCTTTGTTTCCCCTGGCCATATCCTTGCTTGCCTTGCCTTGATTGGCCTTCCCTTGCCGTGCCGTGCCTTCCGTTACTCTTGCCTTGCCTTCCTTTGCCTTGCCTTCCTTGCCTTCCGTTACTCTTTCCTTGCCTTACCGGGCATTGACTAGCCTTGCGTTGTCGTGCCTTAGCCTTGCCTTACCTGACCGTGCCTTGCCTTGCGTTACCCTTTCTTTGCCTTGCCGTGCATTGCCTAGCCTTGCGTTATCGTGCCTTAGCCTTGCCTTGCCTGACCGTGCCTTGCCTTTCGTTACCATTTCCTAGACTTGCCGTGGGTTTCCTCGCCGTGCGTTGTCGTGCCTTAGGCTTGTTTCCCCTTGCCATAGCCTTGATTGCCTTTCCTTGCCTTGCTTTGCCTTCCCTTGCCGTACCGGGCCTTCCGTTACCCTTGCCTTGTCTTGCTTTGCCTTGCCTTCCTTGCCTTCCCTTACTCTTTCATTGCCTTGTCGTTCATTTCCTAAAATTGCGTTGTCGTGCCTTAGCCTTTCCTTGCCTCACCTTGCATTGCCTGGACTTGCGTTGTCGTGCCTTAGTCTTGTTTCCCCTTGCCATGTCCTTGCTTGTTTTGCCTTGATTTGCCTTCCCTTGCCGTCCCGTGCCTTCAGATACAATTGCCTTGATTTACCTTGCCTTCCTTGCCTTCCGTTACTCTTTTCTTGCCTTGCCATGCATCATGTAGACTTGCGTTCTCGTGCCTTAGCCTTGCCTTGCCTGACCGTGCCTTGTCTTGCGTTACACTTTCCTTGCCTTTCCGTGCATTGCCTAGCCGTGCGTTGTCGTGCCTTAGCCTTGTTTCCCCTTGCCATAACCTTGCTTGCCTTGCCTTGCATTGCCTTCCCTTGCCGTGCCGTGCCTACCGTTACTCTAGCCTTGCCTTGCTTTGCCTTCCCTTCCTTGCCTGCCGTTACTCTTTCCTTGAATTGCCGTACATTGCCTTGCCTTGCGTTGTCATGCCTTGGCCTTCCCTTGCGTGACCGTGCCTGGCCTTGCGATACCCTTCCTTTGCCTTGCCGTGCATTGCCTAGCCGTACGTTGTCGTGCCTTCGCCTTATTTCCCGTTGCCATAGCCTTGCTTGATTTGCGTTTCTTTGCCTTCCATTGCCGTGCCGTGCCTTCCGTTCCCCTTCCTTGCCTTGCTTTGCCTTGCCTTGCTTGCCTTCCGTCACTCTTTCCTTGCCTTGCCGTGCATTGCCTAACCTTGCGTTGTCGTGCCTTAGCCTTGCCTTGCCTGACCGTGCTTTGCCTTGCGTTACCCTTACCTTGCCTTGTCGTGCATTGCCTAGCCGTCTGTTGTCATGCCTTAGCCTTGATTCCCCTTGCCATGGCCTTGCTTCATTTGCGTTGCTTTGCCTTCCATTGCCTTGTCGTGCCTTCCGTTCCCTTTCCTTCCCTTGCTTTGCCTTACCTTCCTTTCCTTCCGTTACTCTTTCCTTGCCTTGCCGTGCATTGCCTAGCTTTGCGTTGTCGTGCCTTAGCCTTGCCTTGCCTGACCGTGCCTTGCCTTCCGTTACCCTTTCCTTGCCTTTCCGTGCATTGCCTTGCCGTACGTTGTCGTGTCTTATACTCCTTTCCCCTTGCCATTGCCTTGCTTGCCTTGCTTTGCCTTGCCTTCCCTTGCCGTGCCGTTCCTTCCGTAACCCTTGCCGTCCCTTGCGTTGTCGTGCCTTAGCCTTGCCTTGCCTAACCGTGCCTTGCCTTGCGTTACCCTTTCCTTGCCTTTCCGTGCATTGCCTTGCCGTTCGTTGTCGTGCCTTATACTTGATTCCCCTTGCCATTGCCTTGCTTTCCTTGCCTTGCTTTTCCTTCCCTTCCCGTGTCGTGCCTTCCTTTTCCCTTGCCTTGCCTTGCTTTCCCTTGACTTCCTTACCTTCCGTTGCTCTTTCATTGCCTTGCCGTGCATTGCCTAGCCTTGCGTTGTCGTGCCTTAGCTTTGCCTTGCCGGACCATGCCTTGCCTTGCGTTACCCTTTCCTTGCCTTGCAGTGCGTTGCCTAGCCGTGCGTTGTCGGGCCTTAGCCTTGTTTCCCCTTGCCATAGCCTTGCTTGCCTTGCCTTGCTTTGCCTTCCCTTCCCGTACCGTGCCTTCCGTTACCGTTGCCTTGCCTTGATTTGTCCTCCCTTCCTTGCCTTCCGTTACTCTTTACTGGCCTTGCCGTGCATTGCCTACCCTTGCATTGTCGTGCCTTAAGCTTGCCTTGCTCGGCCGTACCTTGCCTTGCGTTACCCTTTCCTTGCCTCACGTTGCATTGCCAGGACTTGCGTTGTCGTGCCTTAGTCTTGTTTCCCCTTGCCATGTCCTTGCTTGTTTTGCCTTGATTTGCCTTCCCTTGCCGTGCCGTGCCTTCAGATACAATTGCATTGCCTTGCTTTGCCTTGCCTTCCTTGCCTTCCGTTACTCTTTCCTTGCCTTGCCCTGCATTGTGTAGACTTGCGTTCTCGTGCCTTAGCCTTGCCTCGCCTGACCGTGGCTTGCCTTACGTTACCCTTTCGTTGCCTTACCGTGCGTCGCCTAGCCGTGCATTGTCGTGCCTTAGCCTTGCTTCCCCTTGTCATAGCCTTGCTTGCCTTGCCTTCCTTTGCCTTCCCTTGCCGTGCCGTGCCTTCCGTTACCCTTTCCTTGCCTTGCTTTGCCTTGCCTTCTTTGCCTTCCCTTACTCTTTCCTTGCCTTGTCGTTCATTTCCTAGCCTTGCGTTGTCGTGCCTTAGCCTTGCCTTGCCTGACCTTGCCTTGCCTTGCGTTACCCTTTCCTTGCTTTGCGGTGCATTGCCTAGCCGTTGCTTTCTCGTGCCTTAGCCTTGTTTCCCATTGCCATAGCCTTGCTTGCCTTGCCTTGCTTTGCCTTCCCTTCCCGTGTCGTGCCTTCCTTTACCCTTGCCTTGCCTTGCTTTCCCTTGCCTTCCTTCCCTTTCGTTGCTCTTTCCTTGCCTTTCCGTGCATTGCCTAGCCTTGCGTTGTCGTGCCTTAGCCTTGCCTTGCCTGACCGTGCCTTGCCTTGCGTTAAATTTTCTTTGCCTTTCCGTGCATTGCCTAGCCTTGCGTTGTCGTGCCTTAGCCTTGTTTCCCCTTGTCATAGCCTTGCTTGCCTTGCCTTCCTTTGCCTTCCCTTGCCGTGCCGTGCCTTCCGTTACCCTTGCCTTGCCTTGCTTTGCCTTGCCTTCCTTGCGTTCCGTTACTCTTTCCTTGCTTTGCCGTGCATTTCCTACACTGGGGTTGTCCTGCCTTATCCTTGCCTTGCATGATCGTGCCTTGCATGCGTTACCCTTTCCTTGCTTTGCGGTGCATTGCCTAGCCGTTGCTTTGTCGTGCCTTAGCTTTGTTTCCCCTTGCCATAGCCTTGCTTGCCTTGCCTTGCTTTGCCTTCCCTTCCCGTGTCGTTCCTTCCTTTACCCTTGCCTTGCCTTGCTTTCCCTTGCCTTCCTTGCCTTGCGTTGCTCTTTCCTTGCCTTTCCGTGCATTGCCTAGCCTTGCGTTGTCGTGCCTTAGCCTTGCCTTGCCTGACCGTGCCTTTCCTTGCATTAAACTTTCCTTGCCTTGCCGTGCATTGCCTAGCCGTGCGTTGTCGTGCCTTAGCCTTGTTTACCCTTGCCATAGCCTTGCTTGCCTTGCCTTGCTTTGCCTTCCTTTGCCGTGCCGTGCCTTCCGTTACCCTTGCCTTGCCTTGCTTTACCTTGCCTTCCTTGCCTTCCCTTACTCTTTCCTTGCCTTGTCGTTCATTTCCTAGCCTTGCGTTGTCGTGCCATAGCCTTGCCCTGACTGACCGTGCCTTGCCTTACGTTACCCTTTTGTTGCCTTGGCGTGTGTGCCCTAGCCATGCGTTGTCGTTTCCTAGGCTTGTTTCCCCTTGCCATAGCCTTGCTTGCCTTGCCATAACTTGCATTGCCTTCCCTTGCCGTGCCGTGCCTGTCGTTACTCTTGCCTTCCCTTGCTTTGCCTTGCCTTACTTGCCTTTCGTTACTCTTTCCTTTAATTGCCGTACATTGCCTAGCCTTGCGTTGTCGTGCCTTAGCCTTCCCTTGCCGGACCGTGCCTTGCCTTGCGTTACCCTTCCCTTGCCTTGCCGTGCATTGCCTATCCGTCCGTTGTCCTGCCTTTTCCTTGTTTCCCCTTGCCATAGCCTTGCTTGCCTTGCGTTGCTTGCCTTGCCGTTCCGTGCCTTCCTTTACCCTTGCCTTGTCTTGCTTTGCCTTGCCTTCCTTACCTTGCGTTACCCTTCACTTGATTGCCGTGCATTGCCTAGCCGTCCGTTGTCGTGCCTTAGCCTTGTTTCCCCTTGCCATAGCCTTGCTTCCCTTGCGTTGCTTTGCCTTCCATTGCCGTGCCGTGCCTTCCGTTCCCCTTTCTTGCCTTCCTTTGCCTTGCCTTCCTTGCCTTCCGTTACTCTTTCCTTGCCTTGCCGTGCATTGCATACCCTTGCGTTGTCGTGCCTTAACCTTGCCTTGCCTGACCGTACCTTGCCTTGCGTTACCCTTTCCTTGCATCACCTTGCATTGCCTAGCCTTGCGTTGTCGTGCCTTATTCTTGTTTCCCCTTGCCATGTCCTTGCTTGCCTTGCCTTGCTTTGCCTTCACTTGCCGTGCCGGGCCTTCAGTTACAATTGCATTGCCTTGCTTTGCCTTGCCTTCCTTGCCTTCCGTTACTCTTTCCTTGCCTTGCCATGCATTGTGTAGACTTGCGTTCTCGTGCCTTAGCCTTGCCTTGCCTTACCGTGGCTTGCCTTACGTTACCCTTTCGTTGCCTTGCCGTGCGTCGCCTAGCCGTGCGTTGTCGTGCCTTAGCCTTGTTTCCCCTTGCCATAGCCTTGCTTGCCTTGCCTTGCTTTGCCTTCCCTTGCCTTCCTTCCCTTTCGTTGCTCTTTCCTTGCCTTTCCGTGCATTGCCTAGCCTTGCGTTGTCGTGCCTTAGCCTTGCCTTGCCTGACCGTGCCTTGCCTTGCGTTACCCTTCCCTTGCCTTGCCGTGCATTGCCTAGCCGTGCGTTGTCGTGCCTTAGCCTTGTTTCCCCTTCCCATAGCCTTGTTTGCTTTGCTTTGCTTTGCCTTCCCTTGCCGTTCCGTGCCTTCCGTTACTCTTGCCTTGCCTTGCTTTGCCTTGCGTTCCTTGCCTTCCCTTACTCTTTCCTTGACTTGTCATTCATTTCCTAGCCTTGCGTTGTCGTGCCATAGCCTGGCCTTGCCTGACCGTGCGTTGCCTTACGTTACCCTTTCGTTGCCTTGCCGTGGGTCCCCTAGCCGTGCGTTGTCGTGCCTTAGGCTTGTTTCCCCTTGCCATAGCCTTGCTTACCTTGCCATGCCTTGCATTGCCTTCCCTTGCCATGCCGTCCCTTCCATTACTCTTGCCTTGCCTTGCTTTGCCTTGCCTTCCTTGCCTTGCGTTACTCTTTCCTTGCCTTGCCGTGCATTGACTAGCCTTGCGTTGTCGTGCCTTAACCTTGCCTTGCCTGACCGTGACTTGCCTTGCGTTACCCTTTCCTTGCTTTGCCGTGCATTGCCTAGCCGTTGCTTTGTCATGCCTTAGGCTTGTTTCCCCTTGCCATAGCCTTGCTTGCCTTGCCTTGCTTTGCCTTCCCTTCCCGTGTCGTGCCTTCCTTTACCATTGCCTTGCCTTGCTTTGCCTTGCCTTCCTTGGGTTCCTTTACTCTTTCCTTGCCTTGCCGTGCATTGCCTAGCCTTGCGTTATCGTGCCTTAGCCTTGCCTTGCCTGACCGTGCCTTGCCTTTCGTTACCATTTCCTTGACTTGCCGTGCGTTGCCTCGCCGTGCGTTGTCGTTCCTTAGGCTTGTTTCCCCTTGCCATAGACTTGATTGCCTTTCCTTGCCTTGCTTTGCCTTCCCTTGCCGTACCGGGCCTTCCGTTACCCTTTCGTTGTCTTGCTTTGCCTTGCCTTCCTTGCCTTCCCTTACTCTTTCATTGCCTTGTCCTTCATTTCCTAGAATTGCGTTGTCGTGCCTTAGCCTTGCCTTGCCTGACCGTGCCTTGCCTTGCGTTACCCTTTCCTTGCTTTGCGGTGCATTACCTAGCCGTTGTTTTGTCGTGCCTTAGCCTTGTTTCCCCTTCCCATGGCCTTGCTTGCTTTGCCTTCCCTTGCCGTGCCGTGCCTTCCGTTACCCTTTCCTTGCCTTGCTTTGCCTTGCCTTCCTTGCCTTCCGTTACTCTTTACTTGAATTCTCGTGCATTGCCTAGCCTTACGTTGTTGTGCCTTATCCTTGCCTTGCCTGACCGTGCCATGCCTTGCGTTACCCGTTCCTTGTTTTGCAGTGCATTGCCTAGCCGTTGCTTTGTCGTGCCTTAGCCTGGTTTCCCATTTCGATAGCCTTGCTTGGCTTGCATTGCCTTGCTTTGCCTTCCCTTGCCGTGCCGTGCCTTCCGTTACCCTTTCCTTGTCTTGCTTTGCCTTGCCTTCCTTGCCTTCCCTTACTCTTTCATTGCCTTGTCGTTCATTTCCTAAAATTGCGTTGTCGTGCCTTAGCCTTGCCTTGCCTGACCGTGCCTTGCCTTGCGTTACCCTTTCCTTGCCTTGCCGTGTGTTACCTAGCCGTGCGTTGTCGTGCCTTAGCCTTGTTTCCCATTCCCATAGCCTTGCTTGCCTTGCCTTGCTTTGCCTTCCCTTCCCGTACCGTGCCTTCCGTTACCGTTGCCTTGCCTTGATTTGTCTTCCCTTCCTTGCCTTCCATTACTCTTTACTGGCCTTGCCGTGCATTGCCTACCCTTGCATTGTCGTGCCTTAAGCTTGACTTGCCCGGCCGTACCTTGCCTTGCGTTACCCTTTCCTTGCCTCACCTTGCATTGCCTGGACTTGCGTTGTCGTGCCTTAGTCTTGTTTCCCCTTGCCATGTCCTTGCTTGTTTTGCCTTGATTTGCCTTCCCTTGCCGTGCCGTGCCTTCAGATACAATTGCCTTGCTTTGCCTTGCCTTCCTTGCCTTCCCTTACTCTTTCATTGCCTTGTCCTTCATTTCCTAGAATTGCGTTGTCGTGCCTTAGCCTTGCCTTGCCTGACCGTGCCTTGCCTTGCGTTACCCTTTGCTTGCCTAGCCGTGCGTTGCCTAGCCGTGCGTTGTCGTGCCTTAGCTTTGTTTCACCTGGCCATATCCTTGCTTGCCTTGCCTTGCTTTGCCTTCCCTTGCCGTGTCGTGCCTTCCGGTTCCCTTGCATTGCCTTGCCTTGATTTGGCTTGCCTTCCTTGCCTTCCGTTACTCTTACATTGCCTTGCCGTGCGTTGCCTACCCTTGCGTTGTCATGCCTTATCCTTGCCTTCCCTGACCGTACTTTGCCTTGTGTTACCCTTTCCTTGCCTCACCTAGCCTTGCGTTGTCGTGCCTTAGTCTTGTTTCCCCTTGCCATGTCCTTGCTTGCCTTGCATTGCTTTACCTTTACTTGCCGTGCCGGGCCTTCTGTTACAATTACATTGCCTTGCTTTGCCTTGCCTTCCTTGCCTTCCGTTACTCTTTCCTTCCCTTGCCATGAATTGTGTAGACTTGCGTTGTCGTGCCTTAGCCTTGCCTTGCCTGACCGTGCCTTGCCTTGCGTTACCCTTTCCTTGCCTTGCCGTGCATTGCCTAGCCGTGCGTTGTCGTGCCTTAGCCTTGCCTTGCCTGACCGTGGCTTGCCTTACGTTACCCTTTCGTTGCCTTGCCGTGCGTCGCCTAGCCGTCCGTTGTCGTGCCTTAGCCTTGTTTCCCCTTGCCATAGCCTTGCTTGCCTTGCGTTGCTCTGCCTTCCATTTCCGTACCGTGCCTTCCGTTACCCTTTCCTTGCCTTGCTTTGCCTTGCCTTCCTTGCCTTCCGTTACTCTTTCCTTGCCTTGCCGTGCATTGCCTAGCCTTGCGTTGTCGTGCCTTAGCCTTGCCTTGCCTGACCGTGCCTTGCCTTGCGTTACCCTTTCCTTGCCTTTCCATGCATTGCCTAGCCGTGCGTTGTCGTGCCTTAGCCTTGTTTCCCCTTCCCATAGCCTTGTTTGCCTTGCTTTGCTTTGCCTTCCCTTGCCGTTCCGTGCCTTCCGTTACCCTTGCCTTGCCTTGCTTTGCCTTCCCTTCCTTGCCTTCCGTTACTCTTTCCTTGCCTTGCCGTGCATTGCCTAGCCTTGCGTTGTCGTGCCTTATTCTTGCCTTGCCTGACCGTGCCTTGCCTTACGTTTCCCTTTCGTTCCCTTGCCGTGCATTGCCTAGCCGTGCGTTGTCGTGCCTTAGCCTTGTTTCCCCTTGCCATAGCCTTGCTTGCCTTGCGTTGCTTTGCCTTCCATTGCCGTGCCGTGCCTTCCGTTCCCCTTTCCTGCCTTCCTTTGCCTTGCCTTCCTTGTCTTCCGTTACTCTTTCCTTGCCTTGCCGTGCATTGCATACCCTTGCGTTGTCGTGCCTTAACCTTGCCTTGCCTGACCGTACCTTGCCTTGCGTTACCCTTTCCTTGCATCACCTTGCATTGCCTAGCCTTGCGTTGTCGTGCCTTAGTCTTGTTTCCCCTTGCCATGTCCTTGCTTGCCTTGCCTTGCTTTGCCTTCCCTTGCCGTGCCGTGCCTTCAGCCTTGCTTTGCCTTCCTTGCCTTCCGTTACTCTTTCCTTGCCTTGCCGTACATTGCGTAGACTTGCGTTGTCGTGCCTTAGCCTTGTCTTTCCTGACCGTGGCTTGCCTTACGTTACCCTTTCGTTGCCTTGCCGTGCGTCGCCAGCCGTGCGTTGCCGTGCATTAGCCTTGCTTCCCCTTGCCAGAGCCTTGCTTGCCTTGTCTTCCTTTGCCTTCCGTTGCCGTGCCTTCAGTTACCCTTGCCTTGCCTTCTTTGCCTTGCCTTCCTTGCGTTTTGTTACTCTTTCCTTGTCTTGCCGTGCATTGCCTAGCCTTGCCTTGTCGTGCCTTATCCTTGCCTTGCCTGACCGTGCCTTGCCTTCCGTTACCCTTTCCTTGCCTTGCCGTGCGTTGCCTAGCCGTGCGTTGTCGTGCCTTATACTTCTTTCCCCTTGCCATTGCCTTGCTTGCCTTGCTTTTCTTTGCCTTCCCTTGCCGTGCCGTTCCTTCCGTAACCCTTGCCGTCACTTGCGTTGTCGTGCCGTAGCCTTGCCTTGCCTGACCGTGCCTTGCCTTGCGTTACCCTTTCCTTGCCTTTCCGTGCATTGCCTTGCCGTGCGTTGGCGTGCCTTATACTTGTTTCCACTTGCCATTGCCTTGCTTGCCTTGCCTTGCTTTGGTTTCCTTCCCGTGTCGTGCCTTCCTTTACCCTTGCCTTGCCTTCCTTTCCCTTGACTTCCTTGCCTTCCGTTGCTCTTTCATTGCCTTGCCGTGCATTGCCTAGCCTTGCGTTGTCGTGCCTTAGCTTTGCCTTGCCTTACCATGCCTTGCTTTGCGTTACCCTTTCCTTGCCTTGCAGTGCGTTGCCTAGCCGTGCGTTGTCGTGCCTTAGCCTTGCCTTCCCTTACCGTGCCTTGCCTTGCGTTACCCTTTCCTTGCTTTGCGGTGCCTTGCCTAGCCGTTGCTTTGTCGTGCCTTTGCCTTTTTTCGCCTTGCCATAGCCTTGCTTGCCTTGCCTTGCTTTGAATTCCCTTCCCGTGCCGTGCCTTACTTTACCCTTGCCTTGCCTTGCCTTCCCTTGCCTTCCTTGCTTTCCGTTGCACTTTCATTGCCTTCCCGTGCATTGCCTAGCCTTGCGTTGTCGTGCCTTAGCCTTGCCTTCCTTGACCATGCCTTGTTTTGCGTTACCCTTTCCTTGCCTAGCCGTGCGTTGCCTAGCCGTGCGTTGTCGTGCCTTAACTTTGTTTCCCCTGGCCATATCCTTGCTTGCCTTGCCTTGCTTTGACTTCCCTTCCCGTACCGTGCCTTCCGTTACCGTTGCCTTGCCTTGATTTGTCCTCCCTTCCTTGCCTTCCGTTACTCTTTACTGGCCTTGCCGTGCATTGCCTACCCTTGCATTGTCGTGCCTTAAGCTGGCCTTGCTCGGCCGTACCTTGCCTTGCGTTACTCTTTCCTTGCCTCACGTTGCATTGCCAGGACTTGCGTTGTCGTGCCTTAGTCTTGTTTCCCCTTGCCATGTCCTTGCTTGTTTTGCCTTGATTTGCCTTCCCTTGCCGTGCCGTGCCTTCAGATACAATTGCATTGCCTTGCTTTGCCTTGCCTTCCTTGCCTTCCGTTACTCTTTCCTTGCCTTGCCATGCATTGTGTAGACTTGCGTTCTCGTGCCTTAGCCTTGCCTCGCCTGACCGTGGCTTGCCTTACGTTACCCTTTCGTTGCCTTGCCGTGCGTCGCCTAGCCGTGCATTGTCGTGCCTTAGCCTTGCTTCCCCTTGTCATAGCCTTGCTTGCCTTGCCTTCCTTTGCCTTCCCTTGCCGTGCCGTGCCTTCCGTTACCATTTCCTTGCCTTGCTTTGCCTTGCCTTCTTTGCCTTCCCTTACTCTTTCCTTGCCTTGTCGTTCATTTCCTAGCCTTGCGTTGTCGTGCCTTAGCCTTGCCTTGCCTTGCGTTACCCTTTCCTTGCTTTGCGGTGCATTTCCTAGCCGTTGCTTTCTCGTGCCTTAGCCTTGTTTCCCATTGCCATAGCCTTGCTTGCCTTGCCTTGCTTTGCCTTCCCTTCCCGTGTCGTGCCTTCCTTTACCCTTGCCTTGCCTTGCTTTCCCTTGCCTTCCTTCCCTTTCGTTGCTCTTTCCTTGCCTTTCCGTGCATTGCCTAGCCTTGCGTTGTCGTGGCTTAGCCTTGCCATGCCCGACCGTGCCTTCCCTTGCGTTAAACTTTCATTGCCTTGCCGTGCATTGCCTAGCCCTGCGTTGTCGTGCCTTAGCCTTGTTTCCCCTTGTCATAGCCTTGCTTGCCTTGCCTTCCTTTGCCTTCCCTTTCCGTGCCGTGCCTTCCGTTAACCTTGCCTTGCATTGTTTGCCTTGCCTTCCTTGCGTTCCGTTACTCTTTCCTTGCTTTGCCGTGCATTTCCTACCCTGGGGTTGTCGTGCCTTATCCTTGCCTTGCATGACCGTGCCTTGCATGCGTTACCCTTTCCTTGCTTTGCGGTGCATTGCCTAGCCGTTGCTTTGTCGTGCCTTAGCTTTGTTTCCCCTTGCCATAGCCTTGCTTGCCTTGCCTTGCTTTGCCTTGCCTTGCCGTGCCGTGCCTTCCGTTACACTTGCGTTGCCTTGCTTTGCCTTGCCTTGCAATGCCTTGCGTTACCCTTTCCTTGCCTTTCCCTGCATTGCCTAGCCTTGCGTTTTCGTGCTTTAGCCCTGCCTTGCCTTGCCGTGCCTTGCCTTCCGTTACCCTTTCCTTGCCTTGCCGTGCATTGCCTAGCCGTGCGTTGTCGTGCCTTAGCCTTGTTTACCCTTGCCATAGCCTTGCTTGCCTTGCCTTGCTTTGCCTTCCTTTGCCGTGCCGTGCCTTCCGTTACCCTTGCCTTGCCTTGCTTTGCCTTGCCTTCCTTGCCTTCCCTTACTCTTTCCTTGCCTTGTCGTTCATTTCCTAGCCTTGCGTTGTCGTGCCATAGCCTTGCCCTGACTGACCGTGCCTTGCCTTACGTTACCCTTTTGTTGCCTTGCCGTGAGTCCCCTCGCCATGCGTTGTCGTTTCTTAGGCTTGTTTCCCCTTGCCATAGCCTTGCTTGCCTTGCCATGACTTGCATTGCCTTCCCTTGCCGTGCCGTGCCTGTCGTTACTCTTGCCTTCCCTTGCTTTGCCTTGCCTTACTTGCCTTTCGTTACTCTTTCCTTTAATTGCCGTACATTGCCTAGCCTTGCGTTGTCGTGCCTTAGCCTTCCCTTGCCGGACCGTGCCTTGCCTTGCGTTACCCTTCCCTTGCCTTGCCGTGCATTGCCTAGCCGTCCGTTGTCGTGCCTTAGCCTTGTTTCCCCTTGCCATAGCCTTGCTTGCCTTGCGTTGCTTTGCCTTCCATTGCCGTGCCGTGCCTTCCGTTCCCCTTTCCTTGCCTTGCTTTGCCTTGCCTTCCTTGCCTTCCGTTACTCTTTCCTTGCCTTGCCGTGCATTGCATACCCTTGCGTTGTCGTGTCTTAACCTTGCCTTGCCTGACCGTACCTTGCCTTGCGTTACCCTTTCCTTGCATCACCTTGCATTGCCTAGCCTTGCGTTGTCGTGCCTTATTCTTGTTTCCCCTTGCCATGTCCTTGCTTGCCTTACCTTGCTTTGTCTTCACTTGCCGTGCCGGGCCTTCAGTTACAATTGCATTGCCTTGCTTTGCCTTGCCTTCCTTGCCTTCCGTTACTCTTTCCTTGCCTTGCCATGCATTGTGCAGACTTGCGTTCTCGTGCCTTAGCCTTGCCTTGCCTTACAGTGGCTTCCCTTACGTTACCCTTTCGTTGACTTGCCGTGCGTCGCCTAGCCGTGCATTGTCGTGCCTTAGTCTTGTTTCCCCTTGTCATAGCCTTGCTTGCCTTGCCTTGCTTTGCCATCCCTTGCCTTCCTTCCCTTTCGGTGCTCTTTCCTTGCCTTTCGTGCATTGCCTAGCCTTGCGTTGTCGTGCCTTAGCCTTGCCTTGCCTGACCGTGCCTTGCCTTGCGTTACCCTTTCCTTGCCTTGCCGTGCATTGCCTAGCCGTGCGTTGTCGTGCCTTAGCCTTGTTTCCCCTTCCCATAGCCTTGTTTGCCTTGCTTTGCTTTGCCTTCCCTTGCCGTTCCGTGCCTTCCGTTACCCTTGCCTTGCCTTGCTTTGCCTTGCCTTCCTTGCCTTCTGTTAATCTTTCCTTGCCTTGCCGTGCATTGCCTAGCCTTGCGTTATCGTGCCTTAGCCTTGCCTTGCCTGACCGTGCCTTGCCTTTCGTTACCATTTCCTTGACTTGCCGTGCGTTGCCTCGCCGTGCGTTGTCGTTCCTTAGGCTTGTTTCCCCTTGCCATAGACTTGATTGCCTTTCCTTGCCTTGCTTTGCCTTCCCTTGCCGTACCGGGCCTTCCGTTACCCTTTCGTTGTCTTGCTTTGCCTTGCCTTCCTTGCCTTCCCTTACTCTTTCATTGCCTTGTCCTTCATTTCCTAGAATTGCGTTGTCGTGCCTTAGCCTTGCCTTGCCTGACCGTGCCTTGCCTTGCGTTACCCTTTCCTTGCTTTGCGGTGCATTACCTAGCCGTTGTTTTGTCGTGCCTTAGCCTTATTTCCCCTTCCCATGGCCTTGCTTGCCTTGCTTTGCTTTGCCTTCCCTTGCCGTGCCGTGCCTTCCGTTACCCTTTCCTTGCCTTGCTTTGCCTTGCCTTCCTTGCCTTCCGTTACTCTTTACTTGAATTCTCGTGCATTGCCTAGCCTTACGTTGTTGTGCCTTATCCTTGCCTTGCCTGACAGTGCCATGCCTTGCGTTACCCGTTCCTTGTTTTGCAGTGCATTGCCTAGCCGTTGCTTTGTCGTGCCTTAGCCTGGTTTCCCATTTCGATAGCCTTGCTTGGCTTGCATTGCCTTGCTTTGGCTTCCCTTGCCGTGCCGTGCCTTCCGTTACCGTTTCTTTACCTTGCTTTGCCTTGCCTTCCTTGCCTTCCGTTACTCTTTCCTTGCCTTGTCGTTCATTTCCTAAAATTGCGTTGTCGTGCCTTAGCCTTGCCTTGCCTGACCGTGCCTTGCCTTGCGTTACCCTTTCCTTGCCTTGCCGTGTGTTACCTAGCCGTGCGTTGTCGTGCCTTAGCCTTGTTTCCCATTCCCATAGCCTTGCTTGCCTTGCCTTGCTTTGCCTTCCCTTCCCGTACCGTGCCTTCCGTTACCGTTGCCTTGCCTTGATTTGTCTTCCCTTCCTTGCCTTCCATTACTCTTTACTGGCCTTGCCGTGCATTGCCTACCCTTGCATTGTCGTGCCTTAAGCTTGACTTGCCCGGCCGTACCTTGCCTTGCGTTACCCTTTCCTTGCCTTGCCGTGCATTGCCTAGCCGTGCGTTGTCGTGCCTTAGCTTGTTTCCCCTTGCCACGTCCTTGCTTGTTTTGCCTTGATTTGCCTTCCCTTGCCGTGCCGTGCCTTCAGATACAATTGCCTTGCTTTGCCTTGCCTTCCTTGCCTTCCCTTACTCTTTCATTGCCTTGTCCTTCATTTCCTGGGATTGCGTTGTCGTGCCTTAGCCTTGCCTTGCCTGACCGTGCCTTGCCTTGCGTTACCCTTTGCTTGCCTAGCCGTGCGTTGCCTAGCCGTGCGTTGTCGTGCCTTAGCTTTGTTTCACCTGGCCATATCCTTGCTTGCCTTGCCTTGCTTTGCCTTCCCTTGCCGTGTCGTGCCTTCCGGTTCCCTTGCATTGCCTTGCCTTGATTTGGCTTGCCTTCCTTGCCTTCCGTTACTCTTACATTGCCTTGCCGTGCATTGCCTACCCTTGCGTTGTCGTGCCTTATCCTTGCCTTCCCTGACCGTACTTTGCCTTGTGTTACCCTTTCCTTGCCTCACCTAGCCTTGCGTTGTCGTGCCTTAGTCTTGATTCCCCTTACCATGTCCTTGCTTGCCTTGCATTGCTTTACCTGTACTTGCCGTGCCGGGCCTTCTGTTACAATTACATTGCCTTGCTTTGCCTTGCCTTCCTTGCCTTCCGTTACTCTTTCCTTCCCTTGCCATGAATTGTGTAGACTTGCGTTGTCGTGCCTTAGCCTTGCCTTGCCTGACCGTGCCTTGCCTTGCGTTACCCTTTCCTTGCTTTGCGGTGCATTGCCTAGCCGTGCGTTGTCGTGCCTTAGCCTTGCCTTGCCTGACCGTGGCTTGCCTTACGTTACCCTTTCGTTGCCTTGCCGTGCGTCGCCTAGCCGTGAGTTGTCGTGCCCTAGCCTTGTTTCCCCTTGACTTAGCCTTCCTTGCATTGCCTTCCTTTGCCTTCCCTTGCCGTGCCGTGCCTTCCGTTACCCTTGCCTTGCCTTGCTTTGCCTTGCCTTCCTTGCGTTCCGTTACTCATTCCTTGAATTGCCGTACATTGCCTAGCCTTGCGTTGTCGTACCTTCGCCTTCTCTTGCCTGACCGTGACTTGCCTTGCGTTACCCTTCCCTTGCCTTGCCGTGCATTGCCTAGCCGTGCGTTGTGGTGCCTTAGCCTTGTTTCCCCTTCCCATAGCCTTGCTTGCCTTGCGTTGCTCTGCCTTCCATTTCCGTACCGTGCCTTCCGTTACCCTTTCCTTGCCTTGCTTTGCCTTGCCTTCCTTGCCTTCCGTAACTCTTTCCTTGCCTTGCCGTGCATTGCCTAGCCTTGCGTTGTCGTGCCTTAGCCTTGCCTTGCCTGACCGTGCCTTGCCTTGCGTTACACTTTCCTTGCCTTTCCGTGCATTGCCTAGCCGTGCGTTGTCGTGCCTTAGCCTTGTTTCCCCTTCCCATAGCCTTGTTTGCCTTGCTTTGCTTTGCCTTCCCTTGCCGTTCCGTGCCTTCCGTTACCCTTGCCTTGCCTTGCTTTGCCTTGCCTTCCTTGCCTTCCGTTACCTTTCCTTGCCTTGCCGTGCATTGCCTAGCCTTGCGTTGTCGTGCCTTATCCTTGCCTTGCCTGACCGTGCCTTGCCTTGCGTTACCCTTTCCTTGCCTTGCCGTGCATTGCCTAGCCGTGCGTTGTCGTGCCTTAGCTTTGTTTCCCCTGGCCATATCCTTGCTTGCCTTGCGTTGATTTGCCTTCCATTGCCGTGCCGTGCCTTCCGTTCCCCTTTCCTGCCTTCCTTTGCCTTGCCTTCATTGCCTTCCGTTACTCTTTCCTTGCCTTGCCGTGCATTGCATACCCTTGCGTTGTCGTGTCTTAACCTTGCCTTGCCTGACCGTACCTTGCCTTGCGTTACCCTTTCCTTGCATCACCTTGCATTGCCTAGCCTTGCGTTGTCGTGCCTTATTCTTGTTTCCCCTTGCCATGTCCTTGCTTGCCTTGCCTTGCTTTGTCTTCACTTGCCGTGCCGGGCCTTCAGTTACAATTGCATTGCCTTGCTTTGCCTTGCCTTCCTTGCCTTCCGTTACTCTTTCCTTGCCTTGCCATGCATTGTGCAGACTTGCGTCCTCGTGCCTTAGCCTTGCCTTGCCTTACAGTGGCTTCCCTTACGTTACCCTTTCGTTGCCTTGCCGTTCGTCGCCTAGCCGCTCATTGTCGTGCCTTAGCCTTGTTTTCCCTTGCCATAGCCTTGCTCGCCTTGCCTTCCTTTGCCTTCGCTTGCCGTGACTTGCCTTCCATTACCCTTGCCTTGCTTTGCCTTGCCTTCCTTGAGTTCCGTTACTCTTTCCTTGCCTTGCGGTGTATTTCCTCGTCTTGCCTTGTCGTGCCTTATAGTTGCCTTGCCTGACCCAGCCTTGCCGTGCGTTACCCTTTCCTTGCTTTGCGGTGCATTGCCTAGCCCTTGCTTTGTCGTGCCTTAGCCTTGTTTCGCTTTGGCATAGCCTTGCTTGCCATGCCTTGCCTTGCATTGCCTTCCCTTGCCGTGCCGTGCCTACCGTTACTCTAGCCTTGCCTTCCTTTGCCTTGCCTTCCTTGCCTTCCGTTACTCTTTCCTTGAATTGCCGTACATTGCCTAGCCTTGCGTTGTCGTGCCTTAGCCTTCCCTTGCCTGACCGTGCCTTGCCTTGCGTTACCCTTCCCTTGCCTTGCCGTTCTTTGCCTAGCCGTGCGTTTTCGTGCCTTAGCCTTGTTTCCCCTTCCCATAGCCTTGCTTGCCTTGCTTTGCTTTGCCTTCCCTTGCCGTGCCGTGCCTTCCCTAACCCTTGCCTTCCCTTGCGTTGTCGTGCCGTAGCCTTGCCTTGCCCGACCGTGCCTTGCCTTGCGTTACCCTTTCCTTGCCTTTCCGTGCATTGCCTTACCGTGAGTTGTCGTGCCTTACACTTGTTTCCCCTTGCCATTGCCTTGCTTGTCTTGCCTTGCTTTGCCTTCCCTTCCCGTGTCGTGCCTTCCTTTACCCTTGCCTTGCCTTGCTTTCCCTTGACTTCCTTACCTTCCGTTGCTCTTTCATTGCCTTGCCGTGCATTGCCTAGCCTTGCGTTGTCGTGTCTAAGCTTTGCCTTGCCGGACCATGCCTTGCCTTGCATTACCCTTTCCTTGCCTTGCAGTGCGTTGCCTAGCGGTGCGTTGTCGTGCCTTAGCCTTGTTTCCCCTTGCCATAGCCTTGCTTGCCTTGCCTTGCTTTGCCTTCCCTTCCCGTACCGTGCCTTCCGTTACCGTTGCCTTGCCTTGATTTGTCTTCCCTTCCTTGCCTTCCGTTACTCTTTACTTGCCTTGCCGTGCATTGCCTACCCTTGCATTGTCGTGCCTTAAGCTTGCCTTGCCCGACCGTACCTTTCCTTGCGTTACCCTTTCCTTGCCTCACCTTGCATTGCCTGGACTTGCGTTGTCGTGCCTTAGTCTTGTTTCCCCTTGCCATGTCCTTGCTTGTTTTTCCTTGATTTGCCTTCCCTTGCCGTGCCGTGCCTTCAGTTACAATTGCATTGCCTTGCTTTGCCTTGCCTTCCTTGCCTGCCATTACTCTTTCCTTGCCTTGCCATGCATTGTGTAGACTTGCGTTCTCGTGCCTTAGCCTTGCCTCGCCTGACCGTGTCTTGCCTTACGTTACCCTTTCGTTGCCTTGCCGTGCGTCGCCTAGCCGTGCATTGTCGTGCCTTAGTCTTGTTTCCCCTTGTCATAGCCTTGCTTGCCTTGCCTTGCTTTGCCATCCCTTCCCGTGTCGGGCCTTCCTTTACCCTTGCCTTGCCTTGCTTTCCCTTGCCTTCCTTCCCTTTCGTTGCTCTTTCCTTGCCTTTCGTGCATTGCCTAGCCTTGCGTTGTCGTGCCTTAGCCTTGCCTTGCCCGACCGTGCCTTTCCTTGCGTTAAACTTCCCTTTCCTTGCCGTGCATTGCCTAGCCGTGCGTTGTCGTGCCTTAGCCTTGTTTCCCCTTCCCATAGCCTTGTTTGCCTTGCTTTGCTTTGCCTTCCCTTGCCGTTCCGTGCCTTCCGTTACTCTTGCCTTGCCTTGCTTTGCCTTGCGTTCCTTGCCTTCCCTTACTCTTTCCTTGACTTGTCATTCATTTCCTAGCCTTGCGTTGTCGTGCCATAGCCTGGCCTTGCCTGACCTTGCGTTGCCTTACGTTACCCTTTCGTTGCCTTGCCGTGGGTCCCCTAGCCGTGCGTTGTCGTGCCTTAGGCTTGTTTCCCCTTGCCATAGCCTTGCTTACCTTGCCATGCCTTGCATTGCCTTCCCTTGCCATGCCGTCCCTTCCGTTACTCTTGCCTTGCCTTGCTTTGCCTTGCCTTCCTTGCCTTGCGTTACTCTTTCCTTGCCTTGCCGTGCATTGACTAGCCTTGCGTTGTCGTGCCTTATCCTTGCCTTGCCTGACCGTGCCTTGCCTTGCGTTACCCTTTCCTTGCTTTGCCGTGCATTGCCTAGCCGTTGCTTTGTCATGCCTTAGGCTTGTTTCCCCTTGCCATAGCCTTCCTTGCCTTGCCTTGCTTTGCCTTCCCTTCCCGTGACGTGCCTTCCTTTACCATTGCCTTGCCTTGCTTTGCCTTGCCTTCCTTGCCTTGCGTTACTCTTTCCTTGCCTTGCCGTGCATTGACTAGCCTTGCGTTGTCGTGCCTTAACCTTGCCTTGCCTGACCGTCACTTGCCTTGCGTTACCCTTTCCTTCCCTTGCCGTGCATTGCCTAGCCGTGCGTTGTGGTGCCTTAGCCTTGTTTCACCTTCCCATAGCCTTGCTTGTCTTGCTTTACTTTGCATTCCCTTGCCGTGCCGTGCCTTCCCTTACCCTTGCCTTGCCTTGCCTTCCCTTGCCTTCCTTGCTTTCCGTTGCACTTTCATTGCCTTCCCGTGCATTGCCTAGCCTTGCGTTGTCGTGCCTTAGCCTTGCCTTCCCTGACCATGCCTTGCCTTGCGTTACCCTTTCCTTGCCTAGCCGTGCGTTGCCTAGCCGTGCGTTGTCGTGCCTTAGCTTTGTTTCCCCTGGCCATATCCTTGCTTGCCTTGCCTTGCTTTGCCTTCCCTTGCCGTGTCGTGCCTTCCGTTACCCTTGCATTGCCTTGTCTTGATTTGGCTTGCCTTCCTTGCCTTCCGTTACTCTTACCTTGCCTTGCCGTGCGTTGCCTACCCTTGCGTTGTCGTGCCTTATCCTTGCCTTGCCTGACCGTACCTTGCCTTGTGTTACCCTTTCTTGCCTCACCTCGCATTACCTAGCCTTGCGTTGTCGTGCCTTAGTCTTGTTTCCCCTTGTCATGTCCTTGCTTGCCTTGCCTTGCTTTACCTTTACTTGCCGTGTCTGGCCTTCTGTTACAATTACATTGCCTTGCTTTGCCTTGCCTTCCGTTACTTTTTCCTTCCCTTGCCATGAATTGTGTAGACTTGCGTTGTCGTGCCTTATCCTTGCCTTGCCTGACCGTGCCTTGCCTTCCGTTACCCTTTCCTTGCCTTGCTTTGCCTTGCCTTCCTTGCCTTCCGTTACTCTTTACGTGAATTCTCGCGCATTGCCTAGCCTTACGTTGTTGTGCCTTATCCTTGCCTTGCCTGACCGTGCCATGCCTTGCGTTACCCGTTACTTGTTTTGCAGTGCATTGCCTAGCCGTTGCTTTGTCGTGCCTTAGCCTTGTTTCCCCTTCCCATGGCCTTGCTTGCCTTGCTTTGCTTTGCCTTCCCTTGCCGTGCCGTGCCTTCCGTTACCCTTTCCTTGCCTTGCTTTGCCTTGCCTTCCTTGCCTTCCGTTACTCTTTACGTGAATTCTCGTGCATTGCCTAGCCTTACGTTGTTGTGCCTTATCCTTGCCTTGCCTGACCGTGCCATGCCTTGCGTTACCCGTTCCTTGTTTTGCGGTGCATTGCCTAGCCGTTGCTTTGTCGTGCCTTTGCCTTGTTTCCCCTTGCCATAGCCTTGCTTGCCTTGCCTTGCTTTGAATTCCCTTCCCGTGTCGTGCCTTCCTTTACCCTTGCCTTGCCTTGCTTTCCCTTGACTTCCTTACCTTCCGTTGCTCTTTCATTGCCTTGCCGTGCATTGCCTCGCATTGCGTTGTCGTGCTTTGGCCTTGCCTTGCCTGACCGTGCCTTGCCTTGCGTTACCCTTTGCTTGCTTTGTGGTGCATTCCCTAGCCGTTGCTTTGTCGTGCCTTAGCCTTGTTTCCCCTTGCCATAGCCTTGCTTGCCTTGCCTTGCTTTGCCTTCCCTTCCCGTGTCGTGCCTTCCTTTACCCTTGCCTTGCCTTGCTTTCCCTTGCCTTCTTTGCCTTCCGTTGCTCTTTCATTGCCTTGCCGTGCATTGCCTCGCATTGCGTTGTCGTGCTTTGGCCTTGCCTTGCCTGACCGTGCCTTGACTTGCGTTACCCTTTCCTTGCCTTGCCGTGCGTTGCCTAGCCGTGAGTTGTCCTGCCTTAGCCTTGTTTCCCATTCCCATAGCCTTGCTTGCCTTTCTTTACTTTGCCTTCCCTTGCGGTGCCGTACCTTCCGTTACCCTTGCCTTGCCTTGATTTGCCATGCCTTCCTTGCTTTCCGTTACTCTTTCCTTGCCTTGCCGTGCATTGCCTAGCCTTGCGTTGTCGTGCCTTATCCTTGCCTTGCCTGACCGTGCCTTGCCTTGCGTTACCCTTTCCTTGCTTTGCGGTGCATTGCCTAGCCGTTGCTTTGTCGTGCCTTTGCCTTGTTTCCCCTTGCCATAGCCTTGCTTGCCTTGCCTTGCTTTGAATTCCCTTCCCGTGCCGTGCCTTCCTTTACCCTTCCCTTGCCTTGCCTTCCCTTGCCTTCCTAGCTTTCCGTTGCACTTTCATTGCCTTTCCGTGCATTGCCTAGCCTTGCGTTGTCGTGCCTTAGCCTTGCCTTCACAGACCATGCCTTGCCTTGCGTTACCCTTCCCTTGCCTAGCCGTACCTTGTCTTTCCGTGCGTTGTCGTGCCTTAACTTTGTTTCCCCTGGCCATATCCTTGCTTGCCTTGCCTTGATAGGCCTTCCCTTGCCGTGTCGTGCCTTCCGTTACCCTTGCCTTGCCTTGCCTGGATTTGGCTTGCCTTCCTTGCCTTCCGTTACTCTTTCCTTGCCTTGCCATGCATTGTGTAGACTTGCGTTCTCGTGCCTTAGCCTTGCCTCGCCTGACCGTGGCTTGCCTTACGTTACCCTTTCGTTGCCTTGCCGTGCGTCGCCTAGCCGTGCATTGTCGTGCCTTAGCCTTGCTTCCCCTTGTCATAGCCTTGCTTGCCTTGCCTTCCTTTGCCTTCCCTTGCCGTGCCGTGCCTTCCGTTACCCTTTCCTTGCCTTGCTTTGCCTTGCCTTCCTTGCCTTCCGTTACTCTTTACGTGAATTCTCGCGCATTGCCTAGCCTTACGTTGTCGTGCCTTATCCTTGCCTTGCCTGACCGTGCCATGCCTTGCGTTACCCGTTATTTGTTTTGCAGTGCATTGCCTAGCCGTTGCTTTGTCGTGCCTTAGCCTTGTTTCCCCTTGCCATAGCCTTGCTTGCCTTGCCTTGCTTTGCCTTCCCTTCCCGTGTCGTGCCTTCCTTTACCCTTGCCTTGCCTTCTTTGCCTTCCGTTGCTCTTTCATTGCCTTGCCGTGCATTGCCTCGCATTGCGTTGTCGTGCTTTGGCCTTGCCTTGCCTGACCGTGCCTTGCCTTGCGTTACCCTTTCCTTGCTTTGCGGTGCATTGCCTAGCCGTTGCTTTGTCGTGCCTTTGCCTTGTTTCCCCTTGCCATAGCCTTGCTTGCCTTGCCTTGCTTTGAATTCCCTTCCCGTGCCGTGCCTTCCTTTACCCTTCCCTTGCCTTGCCTTCCCTTGCCTTCCTAGCTTTCCGTTGCACTTTCATTGCCTTTCCGTGCATTGCCTAGCCTTGCGTTGTCGTGCCTTAGCCTTGCCTTCACTGACCATGCCTTGCCTTGCGTTACCCTTCCCTTGCCTAGCCGTACCTTGCCTAGCCGTGCGTTGTCGTGCCTTAACTTTGTTTCCCCTGGCCATATCCTTGCTTGCCTTGCCTTGATTGGCCTTCCCTTGCCGTGTCGTGCCTTCCGTTACCCTTGCCTTGCCTTGCCTTGATTTGGCTTGCCTTCCTTGCCTTCCGTTACTCTTTCCTTGCCTTGCCATGCATTGTGTAGACTTGCGTTCTCGTGCCTTAGCCTTGCCTCGCCTGACCGTGGCTTGCCTTACGTTACCCTTTCGTTGCCTTGCCGTGCGTCGCCTAGCCGTGCATTGTCGTGCCTTAGCCTTGCTTCCCCTTGTCATAGCCTTGCTTGCCTTGCCTTCCTTTGCCTTCCCTTGCCGTGCCGTGCCTTCCGTTACCCTTTCCTTGCCTTGCTTTGCCTTGCCTTCCTTGCCTTCCGTTACTCTTTACGTGAATTCTCGCGCATTGCCTAGCCTTACGTTGTCGTGCCTTATCCTTGACTTCCCTGACCGTGCCATGCCTTGCGTTACCCGTTATTTGTTTTGCAGTGCATTGCCTAGCCCTTGCTTTGTCGTGCCTTAGCCTTGTTTCCCCTTGCCATAGCCTTGCATGCCTTGCCTTGCTTTGCCTTCCCTTCCCGTGTCGTGCCTTCCTTTACCCTTGCCTTGCCTTCTTTGCCTTCCGTTGCTCTTTCATTGCCTTGCCGTGCATTGCCTCGCATTGCGTTGTCGTGCTTTGGCCTTGCCTTGCCTGACCGTGCCTTGACTTGCGTTACCCTTTCCTTGCCTTGCCGTGCATTGCCTAGCCGTGCGTTGTCGTGCCTTAGCCTTGTTTCTCCTTGCCATAAACTTGCTTGCCTTGCTTTGCTTTTCCTTCCCTTCCCGTGCAGTGCCAGCCGTTGCCCTTGTCTTGCCTTGCTTTGCTTTACCTTCCTTGCCTTCCGTTAATATTTCCTTGCCTTGCCGTGCATTGCCTAGCCTTGCATTGTCGTGCCTTAGCCTTGCCTTGCCTGACCGTGCCTTGCCTTCCGTTACCCTTTCCTTGCCTTTCCGTGCATGGCCTAGCCCTGCGTTGTGATGCCTTAGCATTGTTTCCCTTGCCATAGCATTGCTTGCCTTGCCATGCTTTGCCTTTCCTTGCCGTGCCGTACCTTCCGCTACCCTTGCTTTGCCTTGCTTTCCCTTGCCTTCCTTGCCTGCCGTTACTCTTTCCATGCCTTGCCGTGCTTTGCCTAGCCTTGCGTTGTCGTACCTTAGCCTTGCCTTACCTGACCGTGCCTTGCCTTGCGTTCCCCTTTCCTTGCTTTGCAGTGCATTGCCCAGCCGTGCGTGGTTGTGCCTTAGCCTTGTTTCCCCTAGCCATAGCCTTGCTTGCCTTGCTTTGCTTTGACTACCCTTACCGTGCAGTGTCTTCCGTTACCCTTGCCTTGATTTCCATTGCCTTCCTTGCCTTCCGTTACTCTTTCCTTGCCTTGCCGTGCATTGCCTAACCTTGCATTGTCGTGCTTTAGCCTTGCCTTGCCTGACCGTGCCTTGCCTTGCTTTACCCTTTCCTTGCCTTGCCGTGCGTTGCCTAGACATGTGTTTTCGTGCCTTAGCCTTGATTCCCCTTGCCATAGCCTTGCATGCCTTGCCATGCTTTGCCTTCCCTTGCCGTGCCATGCCTTCCGTAACCCTTGATTTCCCTTGCGCTGTCGTGCCTTAGCCTTGCCTTGCCTGTCCGTGCCTTGCCTTGCGTTACCCTTTCATTGCCTTGCCGTGCATTGCCTATCCGTGCGTTTTCTTGCCTTAGCCTTGTTTCCCCTTCCCATAGCCTTGCTTGCCTTGCCTTGCTTTGTTTCGCTTGCCGTTATGTGCCTTCCGTTACCGTTGCCTTGCCTTACTTTGCCTTGCCTTGCTTGCCTTCCGTTACACTTTCCTTGCCTTCCCTTCCATTGCCTAGGCTTGCGTTGTCGTGCCTTAGCCTTGCCTTGCCTGACCGTGCCTTGCCTTCCGTTACCCTTTCCTTGCCTTTCCGTGAATGGCCTAGCCCTGCGTTGTGATGCCTTAGCATTGTTTCCCTTGCCATAGCATTGCTTGCCTTGCCATGCTTTGCCTTTCCTTGCCGTGCCGTACATTCCGCTACCCTTGCCTTGCCTTGCTTTCCCTTGCCTTCCTTGCCTTCCGTTACTCTTTCCATGCCTTGCCGTGCTTTGCCTAGCCTTGCGTTGTCGTACCTTACCCTTGCCTTACCTGACCGTCCCTTGCCTTGCGTTCCCCCTTCCTTGCTTTGCAGTGCATTGCCCAGCCGTGCGTGGTCCTGCCTTAGCCTTGTTTCCCCTTGCCATAGCCTTGCTTGCCTTGCTTTGCTTTGACTGCCATTACCGTGCAGTGTCTTCCGTTACCCTTGCCTTGCCTTGATTTCCATTGCCTTCCTTGCCTTCCGTTACTCTTTCCTTGCCTTGCCGTGAATTTCCTAACCTTGCATTGTCGTGCTTTAGCCTTGCCTTGCCTGACCGTGCCTTGCCTTGCGTTACCCTTTCCTTGCCGTCCCGTGCATTGCCTAGCAGTGCGTTGTCGTGCCTTAGCCTTGTTTCCCCTGGCCAAAGCCTTGCTTGCCTTTCCTTGCTTTGCCTTCCTTTGCCGTGCCGTACCTTCCATTACCCTTGCCTTCCCTTGCGTTGCCTTGCCTTCCTTGCCTTCCGTTACTCCTTCCTTGCCTTGCCATGCATTACCTAGTCTTGCGTTGTCGTGCCTTAGCCTTGCCTTGCCTGACCTTGCCATGCCTTGCGTTACCCTTTCCTTCCCTGCCGTGCATTTCCTAGCCGTGCGTTTTCGTTCCTTAGCCTTGTTTCCCCTTGCCATAGCCTGGCTTACCTTGCCTTGCCGTGCCTTCTGTTACCCTTGCCTTGCCTTGCTTTGCCTTGCATTCCTTGCGTTCCCTTACTCTTTCTTTGCCTTGCCGTTCATTGCCTAGCCTTGCGTTGTCGTGCTTTAGCCTTGCCTTGCCTCACCGTGCCTTGCCTTGCGTTACCCTTTCCTTAGCTAGCCGTGCATTGCCTACCCTTGCGTTGTCATTCCTTATCCTTGCCTTGCCTGACCGTGCCTTGCCTTGCGTTACGCTTTCCTTGCCTTGCCGTGCGGTGCCTAGCCGTGCGTTGTCGTGCCTTAGCCTTGTTTCTCCTTGCCATAACGTTGCTTGCCTTGCCTTGCTTTGCCTTCCGTTGCCGTGCCGTGCCTTCCGTTACCCTTGCCTTGCCTTGCTTTGCCTTGCCTTCCTTGAATTCCGTTACTCTTTACTTGAATTCCCGTGCATTGCTTAGCCTTGCGTTGTCGTGACTTAGACTTGCCTTGCCTGACCTTTGCTTGCCTTACGTTACCCTTTCCTTCCCTTGCCGTGCATTGCCTGGCCGTGCGTTGTCCTGCCTTAACCTTGTTTCCCCTTGCCATAGCCTTGCTTGCATTGCCTTGCTTTGCCTTCCCTTGCCGTGCCGTGCCTTCCGTTACCCTTGCCTTGCCTTGCTTTGCCTTGCCTTCCTTGCCTTCCGTTACTCTTTCCATGCCTTGCCGTGCTTTGCCTAGCCTTGCGTTGTCGTACCTTAGCCTTGCCTTGCCTGACCGTGCCTTGCCTTGCGTTCCCCTTTCCTTGCTTTGCAGTGCATTGCCTAGCCGTGCCTGGTCGTGCCTTAGCCTCGTTTCCCCTTGCCATAGCCTTGCATGCCTTGCCATGCTTTGCCTTCCCTTGCCGTGCCATGCCTTCCGTAACCCTTGCCTTCCCTTGCGCTGTCGTGCCTTAGCCTTGCCTTGCCTGACCGTGCCTTGCCTTGCGTTACCCTTTCCTTGCCTTGCCGTGCATTGCCTAGCCGTCCGTTGTCGTGCCTTAGCCTTGTTTCCCCTTGCCATAGCCTTGCTTGCCTTGCCTTGCTTTGCCTTCCCTTGCCGTGCCGTACCTTCCATTACCCTTGCCTTCCCTTGCGTTGCCTTGCCTTCCTTGCCTTCCGTTACTCTTTCCATGCCTTCCCTTGCATTGCCTAGGCTTGCGTTGTCGTGCCTTAGCCTTGCCTTGCCTGTCCGTGCCTTTCCTTGCGTTACCCTTTCATTGCCTTGCCGTGCATTGCCTATCCGTGCGTTGTCTTGCCTTAGCCTTGTTTCCCCTTGCCATAGCCTTGCTTGCCTTGCCTTGCTTTGCTTCCCTTGCCGTGATGTGCCTTCCGTTACCGTTGCCTTGCCTTGCTTTGCCTTGCCTTGCTTGCCTTCCGTTACTCTTTCCTTGCCTTCCCTTGCATTGCCTAGGCTTGCGTTGTCGTGCCTTAGCTTTGCCTTGCCTGTCCGTGCCTTGCCTTGCGTTACCCTTTACTTGCCTTGCCGTGTATTTCCTAGCCGTGCGTTGTCGTGCCTTAGCCTTGTTTCCCCTTGCCATAGCCTTGCTTACCTTGCCTAGCTTTCCCTTCCCTTGCCGTGCCGTGCCTTCCGTTACCCTTGCCTTGCCTTGCTTTGCCTTGCCTTCCTTGCCTTCCGTTACTCTTTCCTTGCCTTCCCTTGCATTGCCTAGCCTTGCGTTGTCGTGCCTTAGCCTTGACTTGCCTGACCGTGGCTTGCCTTACGTTACCCTTTCCTTGCCTTGCCGAGCATTGCCTAGCCGTGCGTTGTCGTGCCTTAGCCTTGTTTCTCCTTGCCATAAACTTGCTTGCCTTGCTTTGCTTTTCCTTCCCTTCCCGTGCAGTGCCAGCCGTTGCCCTTGTCTTGCCTTGCTTTGCTTTACCTTCCTTGCCTTCCGTTAATATTTCCTTGCCTTGCCGTGCATTGCCTAGCCTTGCGTTGTCGTGCCTTAGCCTTGCCTTGCCTGACCGTGCCTTGCCTTGCGTTACCCTTTCCTTGCCTAGCCGTGCGTTGCCTAGCCGTGCGTTGTCGTGCCTTAGCTTTGTTTCCCCTGGCCATATCCTTGCTTGCCTTGCCTTGATTGGCCTTCCCTTGCCGTGCCGTGCCTTCCGTTACTCTTGCCTTGCCTTCCTTTGCCTTGCCTTCCTTGCCTTCCGTTACTCTTTCATTGCCTTGCCGTGCATTGCCTAGCCTTGCGTTGTCGTGCCTTAGCCTTGCCTTCCCTGACCATGCCTTGCTTTGCGTTACCCTTTCCTTGCCTAGCCGTGCGTTGCCTAGCCGTGCGTTGTCGTGCCTTAGCCTTGTTTCCCCTTGCCATAGCCTTGCTTGCCTTGCCTTGCTTTGCCTTCCCTTGCCGTGTCGTGCCTTTCGTTACCCTTGGCTTGCCTTGCCTTGATTTGGCTTGCCTTCCTTGCCTTCCATTACTCTTACCTTGCCTTGCCGTGGGTTGCCTACCCTTGCGTTGTCGTGCCTTATCCTTGCCTTGTCTGACCGTACCTTGCCTTGTGTTACCCTTTCTTGCCTCACCTCGCATTACCTAGCCTTGCGTTGTCGTGCCTTAGTCTTGTTTCCCCTTGCCATGTCCTTGCTTGCCTTGCCTTGCTTTACCTTTACTTGCCGTGCCGGGCCTTCTGTTACAATTACATTGCCTTGCTTTGCCTTGCCTTCCTTGCCTTCCGTTACTCTTTCCTTCCCTTGCCATGAATTGTGTAGACTTGCGTTGTCGTGCCTTATCCTTGCCTTGCCTGACCGTGCCTTGCCTTCCGTTACCCTTTCCTTGCTTTGCGGTGCATTGCCTAGCCGTTGCTTTGTCGTGCCTCAGCCTTGTTTCCCCTTGCCGTAGCCTTGATTGCATAGCCTTGCTTTACCTTCCCTTGCCGTGCCGTGCCTTCTGTTACCCTTGCGTTGCCTTGCTTTGCCTTGCCTTCCTTGCCTTCCCTTACTCTTTCCTTCCCTTGTCGTTCATTTCCTAGCCTTGCGTTGTCGTGCCTTAGCCTTGCCTTGCCTGACCGTGCCTTGCCTCACTTTACCCTTTCGTTGCCTTGCCGTGCGTCCCCTAGCCGTGCGTTGTCGTGCCTTAGGCTTGTTTCCACTTGCCATAGCCTTGCTTGCCTTGCCTTGCATTGCCTTCCCTTGCCGTGCCGTGCCTACCGTTACTCTAGCCTTGCCTTGCTTTGCCTTGCCTTCCTTGCCTGCCGTTACTCTTTCCTTGAATTGCCGTACATTGCCTTGCCTTGCGTTGTCGTGCCTTGGCCTTCCCTTGCGTGACCGTGCCTGGCCTTGCGATACCCTTCCTTTGCCTTGCCGTGCATTGCCTAGCCGTACGTTGTCGTGCCTTCGCCTTATTTCCCGTTGCCATAGCCTTGCTTGATTTGCGTTTCTTTGCCTTCCATTGCCGTGCCGTGCCTTCCGTTCCCCTTCCTTGCCTTGCTTTGCCTTGCCTTGCCTTGCCTTCCGTTACTCTTTCCTTGCCTTGCCGTGCATTGCCTAGCCTTGCGTTGTCGTGCCTTAGCCTTGCCTTGCCTGACCGTGCCTTGCCTTCCGTTACCCTTTCCTTGCCTTTCCGTGCATTGCCTTGCCGTGCGTTGTCGTGCCTTATACTTCTTTCCCCTTGCCATTGCCTTGCTTGCCTTGCTTTGCTTTGCCTTCCCTTGCCGTGCCGTTCCTTCCGTAACCCTTGCCGTCCCTTGCGTTGTCGTGCCGTAGCCTTGCCTTGCCTGACCGTGCCTTGCCTTGCGTTACCCTTTCCTTGCCTTTCCGTGCATTGCCTTGCCGTGCGTTGTCGTGCCTTATACTTGTTTCCCCTTGCCATTGCCTTGCTTGCCTTGCCTTGCTTTGGTTTCGTTCCCGTGTCGTGCCTTCCTTTACCCTTGCCTTGCCTTCCTTTCCCTTGACTTCCTTGACTTCCGTTGCTCTTTCATTGCCTTGCCGTGCATTGCCAAGCCTTGCTTTGTCGTGCCTTAGCTTTGCCTTGCCTTACCATGTCTTGCTTTGCGTTACCCTTTCCTTGCCTTGCAGTGCGTTGCCTAGCCGTCCGTTGTCGTGCCTTAGCCTTGTTTCCCCTTGCCATAGCCTTGCTTGCCTTGCCTTGCTTTGACTTCCCTTCCCGTACCGTGCCTTCCGTTACCGTTGCCTTGCCTTGATTTGTCCTCCCTTCCTTGCCTTCCGTTACTCTTTACTGGCCTTGCCGTGCATTGCCTACCCTTGCATTGTCGTGCCTTAAGCTTGCTTGCTCGGCCGTACCTTGCCTTGCGTTACCCTTTCCTTGCCTCACGTTGCATTGCCAGGACTTGCGTTGTCGTGCCTTAGTCTTGTTTCCCCTTGCTATGTCCTTGCTTGTTTTGCATTGATTTGCCTTCCTTTGCCGTGCCGTGCCTTCAGATACTATTGCATTGCCTTGCTTTGCCTTGCCTTCCTTGCCTTCCGTTACTCTTTCCTTGCCTTGCCATGCATTGTGTAGACTTGCGTTCTCGTGCCTTAGCCTTGCCTCGCCTGACCGTGGCTTGCCTTACGTTACCCTTTCGTTGCCTTAGCGTGCATCGCCTAGCCGTGCATTGTCGTGCCTTAGCCTTGTTTCCTCTTCTCATAGCCTTGCATGCCTTGCCATCCTTTGCCTTCCCTTGCCGTGCCGTGCCTTCCGTTACCCTTTCCTTGCCTTGCTTTGCCTTGCCTTCTTTGCCTTCCCTTACTCTTTCCTTGCCTTGTCGTTCATTTCCTAGCCTTGCGTTGTCGTGCCTTAGCCTTGCCTTGCCTGACCTTGCCTTGCCTTGCGTTACCCTTTCCTTGCTTTGCGGTGCATTGCCTAGCCGTTGCTTTCTCGTGCCTTAGCCTTGTTTCCCATTGCCATAGCCTTGCTTGCCTTGCCTTGCTTTGCCTTCCCTTCCCGTGTCGTGCCTTCCTTTACCCTTGCCTTGCCTTGCTTTCCCTTGCCTTCCTTCCCTTTCGTTGCTCTTTCCTTGCCTTTCCGTGCATTGCCTAGCCTTGCGTTGTCGTGCCTTAGCTTTGCCTTGCCTGACCGTGCCTTGCCTTGCGTTAAACTTTCCTTGCCTTGCCGTGCATTGCCTAGCCGTCCGTTGTCGTGCCTTAGCCTTGTTTCCCCTTGCCATAGCCTTGCTTGCCTTGCCTTCCTTTGCCTTCCCTTGCCGTGCCGTGCCTTCCGTTACCCTTGCCTTTCCTTGCTTTGCCTTGCCTTCCTTGCGTTCCGTTACTCTTTCCTTGCTTTGCCGTACATTTCCTACACTGGGGTTGTCGTGCCTTATCCTTGCCTTGCATGATCGTGCCTTGCATGCGTTACCCTTTCCTTGCTTTGCGGTGCATTGCCTAGCCGTTGCTTTGTCGTGCCTTAGCCTTGTTTCCCCTTGCCATAGCCTTGCTTGCCTTGCCTTGCTTTGCCTTCCCTTCCCGTGTCGTGCCTTCCTTTACCCTTGCCTTGCCTTGCTTTCCCTTGCCTTCCTTGCCTTGCGTTGCTCTTTCCTTGCCTTTCCGTGCATTGCCTAGCCTTGCGTTGTCGTGCCTTAGCCTTGCCTTGCCTGACCGTGCCTTTCCTTGCGTTAAACTTTCCTTGCCTTGCCGTGCATTGCCTAGCCGTGCGTTGTCGTGCCTTAGGCTTGTTTCCCCTTGCCATAGCCTTGCTTGCCTTGCCTTGCTTTGCCTTCCTTTGCCGTGCCGTGCCTTCCGTTAGCCTTGCCTTGCCTTGCTTTACCTTGCCTTCCTTGCCTTCCCTTACTCTTTCCTTGCCTTGTCGTTCATTTCCTAGCCTTGCGTTGTCGTGCCATAGCCTTGCCCTGACTGACCGTGCCTTGCCTTACGTTACCCTTTTGTTGCCTTGCCGTGTGTCCCCTAGCCATGCGTTGTCGTTTCTTAGGCTTGTTTCCCCTTGCCATAGCCTTGCTTGCCTTGCCATGACTTGCATTGCCTTCCCTTGCCGTGCCGTGCCTGTCGTTACTCTTGCCTTCCCTTGCTTTGCCTTGCCTTACTTGCCTTTCTTTACTCTTTCCTTTAATTGCCGTACATTGCCTAGCCTTGCTTTGTCGTGCCGTAGCCTTCCCTTGCCGGACCGTGCCTTGCCTTGCGTTTCCCTTCCCTTGCCTTGCCGTGCATTGCCTATCCGTCCGTTGTCCTGCCTTTTCCTTGTTTCCCCTTGCCATAGCCTTGCTTGCCTTGCGTTGCTCTGCCTTCCATTGCCGTGCCGTGCCTTCCGTTCCCCTTCTTTGCCTTCCTTTGCCTTGCCTGCCTTGCCTTGCGTAACCCTTTCTTTGCCTTGCCGTGCATTGCCTAGCCGTGCGTTGTCGTGCCTTAGCCTTGTTTCCCTTTGCTATAGCCTTGCTTGCCTTGCCTTGCTTTGCCTTCCCTTGCCGTGCCGTGCCTTCTGTTACCCTTGCCATGCCTTGCTTTGGCTTGCCTTCCTTGCCTTCCGTTACTCTTTCCTTGCCTTGCCGTACATTGCGTAGACTTGCGTTGTCGTGCCTTAGCCTTGTCTTTCCTGACCGTGGCTTGCCTTACGTTACCCTTTCGTTGCCTTGCCGTGCGTCGCCAGCCGTGCGTTGCCGTGCATTAGCCTTGCTTCCCCTTGCCAGAGCCTTGCTTGCCTTGTCTTCCTTTGCCTTCCGTTGCCGTGCCTTCAGTTACCCTTGCCTTGCCTTCTTTGCCTTGCCGTGGCCTAGCTTGATTTGCGTTGCTTTGCCTTCCATTTCCGTGCCGTGCCTTCCGTTCCCTTTCCTTGCCTTGCTTTGCCTTGCCTTCCTTGCCTTCCGTTACTCTTTCCTTGCCTTGCCTTGCATTGCCTAGCTTTGCGTTGTCGTGCCTTAGCCTTGCCTTGCCTGACCGTGCCTTGCCTTGCGTTACCATTTCCTTGACTTGCCGTGGGTTTCCTCGCCGTGCGTTGTCGTGCCTTAGGCTTGTTTCCCCTTGCCATAGCCTTGATTGCCTTTCCTTGCCTTGCTTTGCCTTCCCTTGCCGTACCGGGCCTTCCGTTACCCTTTCCTTGCCTTGCTTTGCCTTGCCTTCCTTGCCTTCCCTTAGTCTTTCATTGCCTTGTCGTTCATTTCCTAGAATTGCGTTGTCCTGCCTTAGCCTTGCCTTCCCTTACCGTGCCTTGCCTTGCGTTACCCTTTCCTTGCTTTGCGGTGCCTTGCCTAGCCTTTGCTTTGTCGTGCTTAGCCTTATTTCCTCTTCCCATGGCCTTGCTTGCCTTGCTTTGCTTTGCCTTCCCTTGCCGTGCCGTGCCTTCCGTTACCCTTTCCTTGCCTTGCTTTGCCTTGCCTTCCTTGCCTTCCGTTACGCTTTACTTGAATTCTCGTGCATTGCCTAGCCTTACGTTGTTGTGCCTTATCCTTGCCTTGCCTGACCGTGCCATGCCTTGCGTTACCCGTTCCTTGTTTTGCAGTGCATTGCCTAGCCGTTGCTTTGTCGTGCCTTTGCCTTGTTTCCCCTTGCCATAGCCTTGCTTGCCTTGCCTTGCTTTGAATTCCCTTCCCGTGCCGTGCCTTCCTTTACCCTTGCCTTGCCTTGCTTTCCCTTGCCTTCTTTGCCTTCCGTTGCTCTTTCATTGCCTTGCCGTGCATTGCCTCGCATTGCGTTGTCGTGCTTTGGCCTTGCCTTGCCTGACCGTGCCTTGCCTTGCGTTACCCTTTGCTTGCTTTGTGGTGCATTCCCTAGCCGTTGCTTTGTCGTGCCTTAGCCTTGTTTCCCCTTGCCATAGCCTTGCTTGCCTTGCCTTGCTTTGCCTTCCCTTCCCGTGTCGTGCCTTCCTTTACCCTTGCCTTGCCTTGCTTTCCCTTGCCTTCTTTGCCTTCCGTTGCTCTTTCATTGCCTTGCCGTGCATTGCCTCGCATTGCGTTGTCGTGCTTTGGCCTTGCCTTGCCTGACCGTGCCTTGACTTGCGTTACCCTTTCCTTGCCTTGCCGTGCGTTGCCTAGCCGTGAGTTGTCCTGCCTTAGCCTTGTTTCCCATTCCCATAGCCTTGCTTGCCTTTCTTTACTTTGCCTTCCCTTGCGGTGCCGTACCTTCCGTTACCCTTGCCTTGCCTTGCTTTGCCATGCCTTCCTTGCTTTCCGTTACTCTTTCCTTGCCTTGCCGTGCATTGCCTAGCCTTGCGTTGTCGTGCCTTATCCTTGCCTTGCCTGACCGTGCCTTGCCTTGCGTTACCCTTTCCTTGCTTTGCGGTGCATTGCCTAGCCGTTGCTTTGTCGTGCCTTTGCCTTGTTTCCCCTTGCCATAGCCTTGCTTGCATGGCCTTGCTTTGAATTCCCTTCCCGTGCCGTGCCTTCCTTTACCCTTCCCTTGCCTTGCCTTCCCTTCCCTTCCTAGCTTTCCGTTGCACTTTCATTGCCTTTCCGTGCATTGCCTAGCCTTGCGTTGTCGTGCCTTAGCCTTGCCTTCACTGACCATGCCTTGCCTTGCGTTACCCTTCCCTTGCCTAGCCGTACCTTGCCTAGCCGTGCGTTGTCGTGCCTTAACTTTGTTTCCCCTGGCCATATCCTTGCTTGCCTTGCCTTGATTGGCCTTCCCTTCCCGTGTCGTGCCTTCCTTTACCCTTGCCTTGCCTTGCTTTCCCTTGCCTTCCTTGCCTTCCGTTACTCTTTCCTTGCCTTGCCATGCATTGTGTAGACTTGCGTTCTCGTGCCTTAGCCTTGCCTCGCCTGACCGTGGCTTGCCTTACGTTACCCTTTCGTTGCCTTGCCGTGCGTCGCCTAGCCGTGCATTGTCGTGCCTTAGCCTTGTTTCCCCTTGTCATAGCCTTGCTTGCCTTGCCTTGCTTTGCCTTCCCTTGCCGTGCCGTGCCTTCCGTTACCCTTGCCTTGCCTTGCTTTGCCTTGCCTTCCTTGCCTTCCGTTACTCTTTACGTGAATTCTCGCGCATTGCCTAGCCTTACGTTGTCGTGCCTTATCCTTGACTTCCCTGACCGTGCCATGCCTTGCGTTACCCGTTACTTGCTTTGCAGTGCATTGCCTAGCCCTTGCTTTGTCGTGCCTTACGCTTGTTTCCCCTTGCCATAGCCTTGCTTGCCTTGCCTTGCTTTGCCTACCCTTCCCGTGTCGTGCCTTCCTTTACCCTTGCCTTGCCTTGCTTTCCCTTCCGTTGCTCTTTCATTGCCTTGCCGTGCATTGCCTCGCATTGCGTTGTCGTGCTTTGGCCTTGCCTTGCCTGACCGTGCCTTGACTTGCGTTACCCTTTCCTTGCCTTGCCGTGCGTTGCCTAGCCGTGAGTTGTCCTGGCTTAGCCTTGTTTCCCATTCCCATAGCCTTGCTTGCCTTTCTTTACTTTGCCTTCCCTTGCGGTGCCGTACCTTCCGTTACCCTTGCCTTGCCTTGCTTTGCCATGCCTTCCTTGCTTTCCGTTACTCTTTCCTTGCCTTGCCGTGCATTGCCTAGCCTTGCGTTGTCGTGCCTTATCCTTGCCTTGCCTGACCGTGCCTTGCCTTGCGTTACCCTTTCCTTGCTTTGCGGTGCATTGCCTAGCCGTTGCTTTGTCGTGCCTTTGCCTTGTTTCCCCTTGCCATAGCCTTGCTTGCCTTGCCTTGCTTTGAATTCCCTTCACGTGCCGTGCCTTCCTTTACCCTTCCCTTGCCTTGCCTTCCCTTGACTTCCTAGCTTTCCGTTGCACTTTCATTGCCTTTCCGTGCATTGCCTAGCCTTGCGTTGTCGTGCCTTAGCCTTGCCTTCACTGACCATGCCTTGCCTTGCGTTACCCTTCCCTTGCCTAGCCGTGCCTTGCCTAGCCGTGCGTTGTCGTGCCTTAACTTTGTTTCCCCTGGCCATATCCTTGCTTGCCTTGCCTTGATTGGCCTTCCCTTGCCGTGCCGTGCCTTCCGTTACTCTTGCCTTGCCTTGCTTTGCCTTGCCTTCCTTGACTTCCGTTACTCTTTCCTTGCCTTACCGTGCATTGACTAGCCTTGCGTTGTCGTGCCTTAGCCTTGCCTTCCCTGACCGTGCCTTGCCTTGCGTTACCCTTTCTTTGCCTTGCCGTGCATTGCCTAGCCGTGCGTTATCGTGACTTAGCATTGTTTCCCCTTGCCATAGCCTTGCTTGCCTTGTGTTGCTCTGCCTTCCATTGCCGTGCCGTGCCTTCCGTTCCCCTTCTTTGCCTTGCTTTGCCTTGCCTTCCTTGCCTTGCGTTACCCTTTCCTTGCCTTGCCGTGCATTGCCTAGCCGTGCATTGCCGTGCCTTAGCCTTGTTTCCCCTTCCCATAGACTTGCTTGCCTTGCTTTGCTTTGCCTTCCCTTACCGTCCAGTACCTTCCGTTACCCTTGACTTCCCTTGCTTTGCCTTGCCTTCCTTGCCTTCTGTTAATCTTTCCTTGCCTTGCCGTGCATTGCCTAGCCTTGCGTTATCGTGCCTTAGCCTTGCCTTGCCTGACCGTGCCTTGCCTTTCGTTACCATTTCCTTGACTTGCCGTGCGTCGCCTCGCCGTGCGTTGTCGTGCCTTAGGCTTGTTTCCCCTTGCCATAGACTTGATTGCCTTTCCTTGCCTTGCTTTGCCTTCCCTTGCCGTACCGGGCCTTCCGTTACCCTTTCCTTGCCTTGCTTTGCCTTGCCTTCCTTGCCTTCCCTTACTCTTTCATTGCCTTGTCGTTCATTTCCTAGAATTGCGTTGTCGTGCCTTAGCTTTGCCTTGCCTGACCGTGCCTTGCCTTGCGTTACCCTTTCCTTGCTTTGCGGTGCATTACCTAGCCGTTGTTTTGTCGTGCCTTAGCCTTGTTTCCCCTTCCCATGGCCTTGCTTGCCTTGCTTTGCTTTGCCTTCCCTTGCCGTGCCGTGCCTTCCGTTACCCTTTCCTTGCCTTGCTTTGCCTTGCCTTCCTTGCCTTCCGTTACTCTTTACGTGAATTCTCGCGCATTGCCTAGCCTTACGTTGTCGTGCCTTATCCTTGCCTTCACTGACCGTGCCATGCCTTGCGTTACCCGTTACTTGTTTTGCAGTGCATTGCCTAGCCGTTGCTTTGTCGTGCCTTAGCCTTGTTTCCCCTTGCCATAGCCTTGCTTGCCTTGCCTTGCTTTGCCTTCCCTTCCCGTGTCGTGCCTTCCTTTACCCTTGCCTTGCCTTGCTTTCCCTTGACTTCCTTACCTTCCGTTGCTCTTTCATTGCCTTGCCGTGCATTGCCTCGCATTGCGTTGTCGTGCTTTGGCCTTGCCTTGCCTGACCGTGCCTTGAATTGCGTTACCCTTTCCTTGCCTTGCCGTGCATTGCCTAGCCGTGCGTTGTCGTGCCTTAGCCTTGTTTCTCCTTGCCATAAACTTGCTTGCCTTGCTTTGCTTTTCCTTCCCTTCCCGTGCAGTGCCAGCCGTTGCCCTTGTCTTGCCTTGCTTTGCTTTACCTTCCTTGCCTTCCGTTAATATTTCCTTGCCTTGGGGTTCATTGTCTAGCCTTGCATTGTCGTGCCTTAGCCTTGCCTTTCCTGACCGTGCCTTGCCTTCCGTTACCCTTTCCTTGCCTTTCCGTGCATGGCCTAGCCCTGCGTTGTGATGCCTTACCATTGTTTCCCTTGACATAGCATTGCTTGCCTTGCCATGCTTTGCCTTTCCTTGCCGTGCCGTACCTTCCGCTACCCTTGCCTTGCCTTGCTTTCCCTTGCCTTCCTTGACTTCCGTTACTCTTTACTTGAATTCCCGTGCATTGCTTAGCCTTGCGTTGTCGTGACTTAGACTTGCCTTGCCTGACCTTTGCTTGCCTTACGTTACCCTTTCCTTCCCTTGCCGTGCATTGCCTAGCCGTGCGTTGTCGTGCCTTAGCCTTGTTTCCCCTTGCCATAGCCTTGCTTGCCTTGCCTTGCTTTGCCTTCCCTTGCCGTGCCGTGCCTTCCGTTACCCTTGCCTTGCCTTGCCTTGGCTTGCCTTCCTTGCCTTCCGTTACTCTTTCCATGCCTTGCCTTGCTATGCCTAGCCTTGCGTTGTCGTACCTTAGCCTTGCCTTGCCTGACCGTGCCTTGCCTTGCGTTCCCCTTTCCTTGCTTTGCAGTGCATTGCCTAGCCGTGCCTGGTCGTGCCTTAGCCTCGTTTCCCCTTGCCATAGCCTTGCATGCCTTGCCATGCTTTGCCTTCCCTTGCCGTGCCATGCCTTCCGTAACCCTTGCCTTCCCTTGCGCTGTCGTGCCTTAGCCTTGCCTTGCCTGTCCGTGCCTTGCCTTGCGTTACCCTTTCCTTGCCTTGCCGTGCATTGCCTAGCCGTGCGTTGTCGTGCCTTAGCCTTGTTTCCCCTTGCCATAGCCTTGCTTGCCTTGCCTTGCTTTGCCTTCCCTTGCCGTGCCGTACCTTCCATTACCCTTGCCTTCCCTTGCGTTGCCTTGCCTTCCTTGCCTTCCGTTACTCTTTCCATGCCTTCCCTTGCATTGCCTAGGCTTGCGTTGTCGTGCCTTAGCCTTGCCTTGCCTGTCCGTGCCTTGCCTTGCGTTACCCTTTCATTGCCTTGCCGTGCATTGCCTATCCGTGCGTTGTCTTGCCTTAGCCTTGTTTCCCCTTGCCATAGCCTTGCTTGCCTTGCCTTGCTTTGCTTCCCTTGCCGTGATGTGCCTTCCGTTACCGTTGCCTTGCCTTGCTTTGCCTTGCCTTGCTTGCCTTCCGTTACTCTTTCCTTGCCTTCCCTTGCATTGCCTAGGCTTGCGTTGTCGTGCCTTAGCTTTGCCTTGCCTGTCCGTGCCTTGCCTTGCGTTACCCTTTCCTTGCCTTGCCGTGCATTTCCTAGCCGTGCGTTGTCGTGCCTTAGCTTTGTTTCCCCTTGCCATAGCCTTGCTTACCTTGCCTAGATTTCCCTTCCCTTGCCGTGCTGTGCCTTCCGTTACCCTTGCCTTGCCTTGCTTTGCCTTGCCTTCCTTGCCTTCCGTTACTCTTTCCTTGCCTCCCCTTGCATTGCCTAGCCTTGCGTTGTCGTGCCTTAGCCTTGACTTGCCTGACCGTGGCTTGCCTTACGTTACCCTTTCCTTGCCTTGCCGAGCATTGCCTAGCCGTGCGTTGTCGTGCCTTAGCCTTGTTTCTCCTTGCCATAAACTTGCTTGCCTTGCTTTGCTTTTCCTTCCCTTCCCGTGCAGTGCCAGCCGTTGCCCTTGTCTTGCCTTGCTTTGCTTTACCTTCCTTGCCTTCCGTTAATATTTCCTTGCCTTGCCGTGCATTGCCTAGCCTTGCGTTGTCGTGCCTTAGCCTTGCCTTCCCTGACCATGCCTTGCCTTGCGTTGCCCTTTCCTTGCCTAGCCGTGCGTTGCCTAGCCGTGCGTTGTCGTGCCTTAGCTTTGTTTCCCCTGGCCATATCCTTGCTTGCCTTGCCTTGCTTTGCCTTGCCTTGCCGTGTCGTGCCTTCCGTTACCCTTGCATTGCCTTGTCTTGATTTGGCTTGCCTTCCTTGCCTTCCGTTACTCTTACCTTGCCTTGCCGTGCGTTGCCTACACTTGCGTTGTCGTGCCTTATCCTTGCCATGCCTGACCGTACCTTGCCTTGTGTTACCCTTTCCTTGCCTCACATCGCATTACCTAGACTTGCGTTGTGGTGCCTTAGTCTTGTTTCCCCTTGTCATGTTCTTGCTTGCCTTGCCTTGCTTTACCTTTACTTGCCGTGCCGGGCCTTCTGTTACAATTACATTGCCTTGCTTTGCCTTGCCTTCCTTGCCTTCCGTTACTTTTTCCTTCCCTTGCCATGAATTGTGTAGACTTGCGTTGTCGTGCCTTATCCTTGCCTTGCCTGACCGTGCCTTGCCTTCCGTTACCCTTTCCTTGTCTTGCTTTGCCTTGCCTTCCTTGCCTTCCGTTACTCTTTACGTGAATTCTCGCGCATTGCCTAGCCTTACGTTGTTGTGCCTTATCCTTGCCTTGCCTGACCGTGCCATGCCTTGCGTTACCCGTTACTTGTTTTGCAGTGCATTGCCTAGCCGTTGCTTTGTCGTGCCTTAGCCTTGTTTCCCCTTGCCATAGCCTTGGTTGCCTTGCCTTGCTTTGCCTTCCCTTCCCGTGTCGTGCCTTCCTTTACCCTTGCCTTGCCTTGCTTTCCCTTGCCTTCTTTGCCTTCCGTTGCTCTTTCATTGCCTTGCCGTGCATTGCCTCGCATTGCGTTGTCGTGCTTTGGCCTTGCCTTGCCTGACCGTGCCTTGCCTTGCGTTACCCTTTGCTTGCTTTGTGGTGCATTTCCTAGCCGTTGCTTTGTCGTGCCTTAGCCTTGTTTCCCCTTGCCATAGCCTTGCTTGCCTTGCCTTGCTTTGCCTTCCCTTCCCGTGTCGTGCCTTCCTTTACCCTTGCCTTGCCTTGCTTTCCCTTGCCTTCTTTGCCTTCCGTTGCTCTTTCATTGCCTTGCCGTGCATTGCCTCGCATTGCGTTGTCGTGCTTTGGCCTTGCCTTGCCTGACCGTGCCTTGACTTGCGTTACCCTTTCCTTGCCTTGCCGTGCGTTGCCTAGCCGTGAGTTGTCCTGGCTTAGCCTTGTTTCCCATTCCCATAGCCTTGCTTGCCTTTCTTTACTTTGCCTTCCCTTGCGGTGCCGTACCTTCCGTTACCCTTGCTTTGCCTTGCTTTGCCATGCCTTCCTTGCTTTCCGTTACTCTTTCCTTGCCTTGCCGTGCATTGCCTAGCCTTGCGTTGTCGTGCCTTATCCTTGCCTTGCCTGACCGTGCCTTGCCTAGCGTTACCCTTTCCTTGCTTTGCGGTGCATTGCCTAGCCGTTGCTTTGTCGTGCCTTTGCCTTGTTTCCCCTTGCCATAGCCTTGCTTGCATTGCCTTGCTTTGAATTCCCTTCCCGTGCCGTGCCTTCCTTTACCCTTCCCTTGCCTTGCCTTCCCTTCCCTTCCTAGCTTTCCGTTGCACTTTCATTGCCTTTCCGTGCATTGACTAGCCTTGCGTTGTCGTGCCTTAGCCTTGCCTTCACTGACCATGCCTTGCCTTGCGTTACCCTTCCCTTGCCTCCCGTACCTTGCCTAGCCGTGCGTTATCGTGCCTTAACTTTGTTTCCCCTGGCCATATCCTTGATTGCTTTGCCTTGATTGGCCTTCCCTTGCCGTGTCGTGCCTTCCGTTACCCTTGCCTTGCCTTGCCTTGATTTGGCTTGCCTTCCTTGCCTTCCGTTACTCTTTCCTTGCCTTGCCATGCATTGTGTAGACTTGCGTTCTCGTGCCTTAGCCTTGCCTCGCCTGACCGTGGCTTGCCTTACGTTACCCTTTCGTTGCCTTGCCGTGCGTCGCCTAGCCGTGCATTGTCGTGCCTTAGCCTTGATTCCCTTTGTCATAGCCTTGCTTGCCTTGCCTTCCTTTGCCTTCCCTTGCCGTGCCGTGCCTTCCGTTACCCTTTCCTTGCCTTGCTTTGCCTTGCCTTCCTTGCCTTCCGTTACTCTTTACGTGAATTCTCGCGCATTGCCTAGCCTTACGTTGTCGTGCCTTATCCTTGACTTCCCTGACCGTGCCATGCCTTGTGTTACCCGTTACTTGTTTTGCAGTGCATTGCCTAGCCCTTGCTTTGTCGTGCCTTAGCCTTGTTTCCCCTTGCCATAGCCTTGCTTGCCTTGCCTTGCTTTGCCTTCGCTTCCCGTGTCGTGCCTTCCTTTACCCTTGCCTTGCCTTCCTTTCCCTTCCGTTGCTCTTTCATTGCCTTGCCGTGCATTGCCTCGCATTGCGTTGTCGTGCTTTGGCCTTGCCTTGCCTGACCGTGCCTTGACTTGCGTTACCCTTTCCTTGCCTTGCCGTGCATTGCCTCGCCGTGAGTTGTCCTGCCTTAACCTTGTTTCCCCTTGCCATAAACTTGATTGCCTTGCTTTGCTTTTCCTTCCCTTCCCGTGCAGTGCCAGCCGTTGCCCTTGTCTTGCCTTCCTTTGCTTTACCTTCCTTGCCTTCCGTTAATATTTCCTTGCCTTGCCGTGCATTGCCTGGCCTTGCATTGTCGTGCCTTAGCCTTGCCTTGCCTGACCGTGCCTTGCCTTCCGTTACCCTTTCCTTGCCTTTCCGTGAATGGCCTAGCCCTGCGTTGTGATGCCTTAGCATTGTTTCCCTTGCCATAGCATTGCTTGCCTTGCCATGCTTTGCCTTTCCTTGCCGTGCCGTACATTCCGCTACCCTTGCCTTGCCTTGCTTTCCCTTGCCTTCCTTGCCTTCCGTTACTCTTTCCATGCCTTGCCGTGCTTTGCCTAGCCTGGCGTTGTCGTACCTTAGCCTTGCCTTACCTGACCATGCCTTGCGTTCCCCTTTCCTTGCTTTGCAGTGCATTGCCCAGCCGTGCGTGGTCGTGCCTTAGCCTTGTTTCCCCTTGCCATAGCCTTGCTTGCCTTGCTTTGCTTTGACTGCCATTACCGTGCAGTGTCTTCCGTTACCCTTGCCTTGCCTTGATTTCCATTGCCTTCCTTGCCTTCCGTTACTCTTTCCTTGCCTTGCCGTGCATTTCCTAACCTTGCATTGTCGTGCTTTAGCCTTGCCTTGCCTGACCGTGCCTTGCCTTGCGTTACCCTTTCCTTGCCGTCCCGTGCATTGCCTAGCAGTGCGTTGTCGTGCCTTAGCCTTGTTTCCCCTGGCCAAAGCCTTGCTTGCCTTTCCTTGCTTTGCCTTCCTTTGCCGTGCCGTACCTTCCATTACCCTTGCCTTCCCTTGCGTTGCCTTGCCTTCCTTGCCTTCCGTTACTCCTTCCTTGCCTTGCAATGCATTACCTAGTCTTGCGTTGTCGTGCCTTAGCCTTGCCTTGCCTGACCGTGCCTTGCCTTGCGTTACGCTTTCCTTGCCTTGCCGTGCATTGCCTAGCCGTGCGTTGTCGTTCCTTAGCCTTGTTTCCCCTTGCCATAGCCTGGCTTACCTTGCCTTGCATTGCCTTCCCTTGCCTTGCCGTGCCTTCTGTTACCCTTGCCTTGCCTTGCTTTGCCTTGCATTCCTTGCGTTCCCTTACTCTTTCTTTGCCTTGCCGTTCATTGCCTAGCCTTGCGTTGTCGTGCTTTAGCCTTGCCTTGCCTCACCGTGCCTTGCCTTGCGTTACCCTTTCCTTAGCTAGCCGTGCATTGCCTACCCTTGCGTTGTCATTCCTTACCCTTGCCTTGCCTGACCGTGCCTTGCCTTGCGTTACCCTTTCCTTGCCTTGCCGTGCGTTGCCTAGCCGTGCGTTGTCGTGCCTTAGCCTTGTTTCTCCTTGCCATAACCTTGCTTGCCTTGCCTTGCTTTGCCTTCCGTTGCCGTGCCGTGCCTTCCGTTACCCTTGCCTTGCCTTGCTTTGCCTTGCCTTCCTTGAATTCCGTTACTCTTTACTTGAATTCCCGTGCATTGCTTAGCCTTGCGTTGTCGTGACTTAGACTTGCCTTGCCTGACCTTTGCTTGCCTTACGTTACCCTTTCCTTCCCTTGCCGTGCATTGCCTGGCCGTGCGTTGTCCTGCCTTAACCTTGTTTCCCCTTGCCATAGCCTTGCTTTCATTGCCTTGCTTTGCCTTCCCTTGCCGTGCCGTGCCTTCCGTTACCCTTGCCTTGCCTTGCCTTGGCTTGCCTTCCTTGCCTTCCGTTACTCTTTCCATGCCTTGCCTTGCTATGCCTAGCCTTGCGTTGTCGTACCTTAGCCTTGCCTTGCCTGACCGTGCCTTGCGTTGCGTTCCCCTTTCCTTGCTTTGCAGTGCATTGCCTAGCCGTGCCTGGTCGTGCCTTAGCCTCGTTTCCCCTTGCCATAGCCTTGCATGCCTTGCCATGCTTTGCCTTCCCTTGCCGTGCCATGCCTTCCGTAACCCTTGATTTCCCTTGCGCTGTCGTGCCTTAGCCTTGCCTTGCCTGTCCGTGCCTTGCCTTGCCTTACCCTTTCCTTGCCTTGCCGTGCATTGCCTAGCCGTGCGTTGTCGTGCCTTAGCCTTGTTTCCCCTTGCCATAGCCTTGCTTGCCTTGCCTTGCTTTGCCTTCCCTTGCCGTGCCTTACCTTCCATTACCCTTGCCTTGCCTTGCTTTCCCTTGCCTTCCTTCCCTTTCGGTGCTCTTTCCTTGCCTTTCGTGCATTGCCTAGCCTTGCGTTGTCGTGCCTTAGCCTTGCCTTGCCCGACCATGCCTTTCCTTGCGTTAAACTTCCCTTTCCTTGCCGTGCATTGCCTATCCGTGCCTTGTCGTGCCTTAGCCTTGTTTCCCCTTCCCATAGCCTTGTTTGCTTTGCTTTGCTTTGCCTTCCCTTGCCGTTCCGTGCCTTCCGTTACTCTTGCCTTGCCTTGCTTTGCCTTGCGTTCCTTGCCTTCCCTTACTCTTTCCTTGACTTGTCATTCATTTCCTAGCCTTGCGTTGTCGTGCCATAGCCTGGTCTTGCCTGACCGTGCGTTGCCTTACGTTACCCTTTCGTTGCCTTGCCGTGGGTCCCCTAGCCGTGCGTTGTCGTGCCTTAGGCTTGCTTCCCCTTGCCATAGCCTTGCTTACCTTGCCATGCCTTGCATTGACTTCCCTTGCCATGCCGTCCCTTCCATTACTCTTGCCTTGCCTTGCTTTGCCTTGCCTTCCTTGCCTTCCGTTACTCTTTCCTTGCCTTGCCGTGCATTGACTAGCCTTGCGTTGTCGTGCCTTATCCTTGCCTTGCCTGACCGTGCCTTGCCTTGCGTTACCCTTTCCTTGCTTTGCCGTGCATTGCCTAGCCGTTGCTTTGTCATGCCTTAGCCTTGTTTCCCCTTGCCATAGCCTTGCTTGCCTTGCCTTGCTTTGCCTTCCTTTCCCGTGACGTGCCTTCGTTTACCATTGCCTTGCCTTGCTTTGCCTTGCCTTCCTTGCCTTGCGTTACTCTTTCCTTGCCTTGCCGTGCATTGACTAGCCTTGCATTGTCGTGCCTTAACCTTGCATTGCCTGACCGTCACTTGCCTTGCGTTATCCTTTCCTTCCCTTGCTGTGCATTGCCTAGCCGTGCGTTGTGGTGCCTTAGCCTTGTTTCACCTTACCATAGCCTTGCTTGCCTTGCCTTGCTTTGAATTCCCTTCCCGTGCCGTGCCTTACTTTACCCTTGCCTTGCCTTGCCTTCCCTTGCCTTCCTTGCTTTCCGTTGCACTTTCATTGCCTTCCCGTGCATTGCCTAGCCTTGCGTTGTCGTGCCTTAGCCTTGCCTTCCCTGACCATGCCTTGCCTTGCGTTACCCTTTCCTTGCCTAGCCGTGCGTTGCCTAGCCGTGCGTTGTCGTGCCTTAGCTTTGTTTCCCCTGGCCATATCCTTGCTTGCCTTGCCTTGCTTTGCCTTCCCTTGCCGTGTCGTGCCTTCCGTTACCCTTGCCTTGCCTTGCCTTGATTTGGCTTGCCTTCCTTGCCTTCCGTTACTCTTACCTTGCCTTGCCGTGCGTTGCCTACCCTTGCGTTGTCGTGCCTTATCCTTGCCTTGCCTGACCGTACCTTGCCTTGTGTTACCCTTTCCTTGCCTCACCTCGCATTACCTAGCCTTGCGTTGTCGTGCCTTAGTCTTGTTTCCCCTTGCCATGTCCTTGCTTGCCTTGCCTTGCTTTACCTTTACTTGCCGTGCCGGGCCTTCTGTTACAATTACATTGCCTTGCTTTGCCTTGCCTTCCTTGCCTTCCGTTACTTTTTCCTTCCCTTGCCATGAATTGTGTAGACTTGCGTTGTCGTGCCTTATCCTTGCCTTGCCTGACCGTGCCTTGCCTTCCGTTACCCTTTCCTTGCTTTGCGGTGCATTGCCTAGCCGTTGCTTTGTCGTGCCTCAGCCTTGTTTCCCCTTGCCGTAGCCTTGATTGCATAGCCTTGCTTTACCTTCCCTTGCCGTGCCGTGCCTTCTGTTACCCTTGCGTTGCCTTGCTTTGCCTTGCCTTCCTTGCCTTCCCTTACTCTTTCCTTCCCTTGTCGTTCATTTCCTAGCCTTGCGTTGTCGTGCCTTAGCCTTGCCTTGCCTGACCGTGCCTTGCCTTTCGTTACCCTTTCCTTGCTTTGCGGTGCATTGCCTAGCCGTTGCTTTGTCGTGCCTTAGCCTGGTTTCCCATTTCGATAGCCTTGCTTGGCTTGCATTGCCTTGCTTTGGCTTCCCTTGCCGTGCCGTGCCTTCCGTTACCGTTTCCTTGCCTTGCTTTGCCTTGCCTTCCTTGCCTTCCGTTACTCTTTCCTTGCCTTGCTGTGCATTGCCTAGCCTGGCGTTGTCGTGCCTTATCCTTGCCTTGCCTTACCGTGCCTTGCCTTGCGTTACACTTTGCTTGCTTTGTGGTGCATTCCCTAGCCGTTGCTTTGTCGTGCCTTAGCCTTGTTTCCCCTTGCCATAGCCTTGCTTGCCTTGCCTTGCTTTGCCTTCCCTTCCCGTGTCGTGCCTTCCTTTACCCTTTCCTTGCCTTGCTTTGCCTTGCCTTCTTTGCCTTCCGTTGCTCTTTCATTGCCTTGCCGTGCATTGCCTCGCATTGCGTTTTCGTGCTTTGGCCTTGCCTTGCCTGACCGTGCCTTGACTTGCGTTACCCTTTCTTTGCCTTCCCGTGCATTGCCTAGCCTTGCGTTATCGTGCCTTAGCCTTGCCTTGCCTGACCGTGCCTTGCCTTTCGTTACCATTTCCTAGACTTGCCGTGGGTTTCCTCGCCGTGCGTTGTCGTGCCTTAGGCTTGTTTCCCCTTGCCATAGCCTTGATTGCCTTTCCTTGCCTTGCTTTGCCTTCCCTTGCCGTACCGGGCCTTCCGTTACCCTTGCCTTGTCTTGCTTTGCCTTGCCTTCCTTGCCTTCCCTTACTCTTTCATTGCCTTGTCGTTCATTTCCTAAAATTGCGTTGTCGTGCCTTAGCCTTGCCTTGCCTGACCGTGCCTTGCCTTGCGTTACCCTTTCCTTGCCTTGCCGTGTGTTACCTAGCCGTGCGTTGTCGTGCCTTAGCCTTGTTTCCCATTCCCATAGCCTTGCTTCTCTTGCCTTGCTTTGCCTTCCCTTCCCGTACCGTGCCTTCCGTTACCGTTGCCTTGCCTTGATTTGTCTTCCCTTCCTTGCCTTCCATTACTCTTTACTGGCCTTGCCGTGCATTGCCTACCCTTGCATTGTCGTGCCTTAAGCTTGACTTGCCCGGCCGTACCTTGCCTTGCGTTACCCTTTCCTTGCCTCACCTTGAATTGCCTGGACTTGCGTTGTCGGGCCTTACTCTTGCTTCCCCTTGCCATGTCCTTGCTTGTTTTGCCTTGATTTGCCTTCCCTTGCCGTGCCGTGCCTTCAGATACAATTGCCTTGCTTTACCTTCCCTTCCTTGCCTTCCGTTACTCTTTTCTTGCCTTCCCATGCATCATGTAGACTTGCGTTCTCGTGCCTTAGCCTTGCCTTGCCTGACCGTGCCTTGTCTTGCGTTACACTTTCCTTGCCTTTCCGTGCATTGCCTAGCCGTGCGTTGTCGTGCCTTAGCCTTGTTTCCCCTTCCCATAACCTTGTTTGCCTTGCTTTGCTTTGCCTTCCCTTGCTGTTCCGTGCCTTCCGTTACCCTTGCCTTGCCTTGCTTTGAATTCCCTTCCTTCCCTTCCGTTGCTCTTTCATTGCCTTGCCATGCATTGCCTTCCTTGCCTTCCTTTACTCTTTCCTTGCCTTACCGTGCATTGCCAAGCCTTGCGTTGTCCTGCCTTAGGTTGCCTTCCCTTACCGTAACTTGCCTTGCGTTACCCTTTCCTTGCTTTGCGGTGCATTGAATAGCCGTTGCTTTGTCGTGCCTTTGCCTTTTTTCGCCTTGCCATAGCCTTGCTTGCCTTGCCTTGCTTTGAATTCCCTTCCCGTGCCGTGCCTTCCGTTACCCTTGACTTCCCTTGCTTTGCCTTGCCTTCCTTGCCTTCTGTTAATCTTTCCTTGCCTTGCCGTGCATTGCCTAGCCTTGCGTTATCGTGCCTTAGCCTTGCCTTGCCTGACCGTGCCTTGCCTTTCGTTACCATTTCCTGACTTGCCGTGCGTTGCCTCGCCGTGCGTTGTCGTTCCTTAGGCTTGTTTCCCCTTGCCATAGACTTGTTTGCCTTTCCTTGCCTTGCTTTGCCTTCCCTTGCCGTACCGGGCCTTCTGTTACCCTTTCGTTGTCTTGCTTTGCCTTGCCTTCCTTGCATTCCCTTACCCTTTCATTGCCTTGTCCTTCATTTCCTGGAATTGCGTTGTCGTGCCTTAGCCTTGCCTTGCCTGACCGTGCCTTGCCTTGCGTTACCCTTTCCTTGCTTTGCGGTGCATTACCTAGCCGTTGTTTTGTCGTGCCTTAGCCTTGTTTCCCCTTCCCATGGCCTTGCTTGCCTTGCTTTGCTTTGCCTTCCCTTGCCGTGCCGTGCCTTCCGTTACCCTTTCCTTGCCTTGCTTTGCCTTGCCTTCCTTGCCTTCCGTTACTCTTTACTTGAATTCTCGTGCATTGCCTAGCCTTACGTTGTTGTGCCTTATCCTTGCCTTGCCTGACCGTGCCATGCCTTGCGTTACCCGTTCCTTGTTTTGCAGTGCATTGCCTAGCCGTTGCTTCGTCGTGCCTTAGCCTGGTTTCCCATTTCGATAGCCTTGCTTGGCTTGCATTGCCTTGCTTTGCCTTCCCTTGCCGTGCCGTGCCTTCCGTTACCGTTTCGTGCCTTCCGGTACCGTTTCTTTACCTTGCTTTGCCTTGCCTTCCTTGCCTTCCCTTACTCTTTCATTGCCTTGTCGTTCATTTCCTAAAATTGCGTTGTCGTGCCTTAGCCTTGCCTTGCCTGACCGTGCCTTGCCTTGCGTTACCCTTTCCTTGCCTTGCCGTGTGTTACCTAGCCGTGCGTTGTCGTGCCTTAGCCTTGTTTCCCATTCCCATAGCCTTGCTTGCCTTGCCTTGCTTTGCCTTCCCTTCCCGTACCGTGCCTTCCGTTACCGTTGCCTTGCCTTGATTTGTCTTCCCTTCCTTGCCTTCCATTACTCTTTACTGGCCTTGCCGTGCATTGCCTACCCTTCCATTGTCGTGCCTTAAGCTTGACTTGCCCGGCCGTACCTTGCCTTGCGTTACCCTTTCCTTGCCTCACCTTGCATTGCCTGGACTTGCGTTGTCGTGCCTTAGTCTTGTTTCCCCTTGCCATGTCCTTGCTTGTTTTGCCTTGATTTGCCTTCCCTTGCCGTGCCGTGCCTTCAGATACAATTGCCTTGCTTTACCTTGCCTTCCTTGCCTTCCGTTACTCTTTTCTTGCCTTGCCATGCATCATGTAGACTTGCGTTCTCGTGCCTTAGCCTTGCCTTGCCTGACCGTGCCTTGTCTTGCGTTACACTTTCCTTGCCTTTCCGTGCATTGCCTAGCCGTGCGTTGTCGTGCCTTAGCCTTGTTTCCCCTTCCCATAACCTTGTTTGCCTTGCTTTGCTTTGCCTTCCCTTGCCGTTCCGTGCCTTCCGTTACCCTTGCCTTGCCTTGCTTTGAATTCCCTTCCTTCCCTTCCGTTGCTCTTTCATTGCCTTGCCATGCATTGCCTTCCTTGCCATCCTTTACTCTTTCCTTGCCTTACCGTGCATTGCCAAGCCTTGCGTTGTCCTGCCTTAGCCTTGCCTTCCCTTACCGTGCCTTGCCTTGCGTTACCCTTTCCTTGCTTTGCGGTGCATTGCCTAGCCGTTGCTTTGTCGTGCCTTTGCCTTTTTTCGCCTTGCCATAGCCTTGCTTGCCTTGCCTTGCTTTGAATTCCCTTCCCGTGCCGTGCCTTCCGTTACCCTTGACTTGCCTTGCTTTGCCTTGCCTTCCGTTACCCTTTCCTTTCCTTGCCGTGCATTGCCTAGCCTTGCGTTATCGTGCCTTAGCCTTGCCTTGCCTGACCGTGCCTTGCCTTTCGTTACCATTTCCTTGACTTGCCGTGCGTTGCCTCGCCGTGCGTTGTCGTTCCTTAGGCTTGTTTCCCCTTGCCATAGACTTGATTGCCTTTCCTTGCCTTGCTTTGCCTTCCCTTGCCGTACCGGGCCTTCCGTTACCCTTGCCTTGTCTTGCTTTGCCTTGCCTTCCTTGCCTTCCCTTACTCTTTCATTGCCTTGTCGTTCATTTCCTAAAATTGCGTTGTCGTGCCTTAGCCTTGCCTTGCCTGACCGTGCCTTGCCTTTCGTTACCCTTTCCTTGCCTTGCCGTGTGTTGCCTAGCCGTGCGTTGTCGTGCCTTAGCCTTGTTTCCCATTCCCATAGCCTTGCTTGCCTTGCCTTGCTTTGCCTTCCCTTGCCGTGCCGTGCCTTCCGTTACCGTTGCCTTGCCTTGATTTGTCTTCCCTTCCTTGCCTTCCATTACTCTTTACTGGCCTTGCCGTGCATTGCCTACCCTTGCATTGTCGTGCCTTAAGCTTGACTTGCCCGGCCGTACCTTGCCTTGCGTTACCCTTTCCTTGCCTCACCTTGCATTGCCTGGACTTGCGTTGTCGTGCCTTAGTCTTGTTTCCCCTTGCCATGTCCTTGCTTGTTTTGCCTTGATTTGCCTTCCCTTGCCGTGCCGTGCCTTCAGATACAATTGCCTTGATTTACCTTGCCTTCCTTGCCTTCCGTTACTCTTTTCTTGCCTTGCCATGCATCATGTAGACTTGCGTTCTCGTGCCTTAGCCTTGCCTTGCCTGACCGTGCCTTGTCTTGCGTTACACTTTCCTTGCCTTTCCGTGCATTGCCTAGCCGTGCGTTGTCGTGCCTTAGCCTTGTTTCCCCTTCCCATAACCTTGTTTGCCTTGCTTTGCTTTGCCTTCCCTTGCCGTTCCGTGCCTTCCGTTACCCTTGCCTTGCCTTGCTTTGAATTCCCTTCCTTCCCTTCCGTTGCTCTTTCATTGCCTTGCCATGCATTGCCTTCCTTGCCTTCCTTTACTCTTTCCTTGCCTTACCGTGCATTGCCAAGCCTTGCGTTGTCCTGCCTTAGCCTTGCCTTCCCTTACCGTGCCTTGCCTTGCGTTACCCTTTCCTTGCTTTGCGGTGCCTTGCCTAGCCGTTGCTTTGTCGTGCCTTTGCCTTTTTTCGCATTGCCATAGCCTTGCTTGCCTTGCCTTGCTTTGAATTCCCTTCCCGTGCCGTGCCTTCCGTTACCCTTGACTTCCCTTGCTTTGCCTTGCCTTCCTTGCCTTCTGTTAATCTTTCCTTGCCTTGCCGTGCATTGCCTAGCCTTGCGTTATCGTGCCTTAGCCTTGCCTTGCCTGACCGTGCCTTGCCTTTCGTTACCATTTCCTTGACTTGCCGTGCGTTGCCTCGCCGTGCGTTGTCGTTCCTTAGGCTTGTTTCCCCTTGCCATAGACTTGATTGCCTTTCCTTGCCTTGCTTTGCCTTCCCTTGCCGTACCGGGCCTTCCGTTACCCTTTCGTTGTCTTGCTTTGCCTTGCCTTCCTTGCCTTCCCTTACTCTTTCATTGCCTTGTCCTTCATTTCCTAGAATTGCGTTGTCGTGCCTTAGCCTTGCCTTGCCTGACCGTGCCTTGCCTTGCGTTACCCTTTCCTTGCTTTGCGGTGCATTACCTAGCCGTTGTTTTGTCGTGCCTTAGCCTTGTTTCCCCTTCCCATGGCCTTGCTTGCCTTGCTTTGCTTTGCCTTCCCTTGCCGTGCCGTGCCTTCCGTTACCCTTTCCTTGCCTTGCTTTGCCTTGCCTTCCTTGCCTTCCGTTACTCTTTACTTGAATTCTCGTGCATTGCCTAGCCTTACGTTGTTGTGCCTTATCCTTGCCTTGCCTGACCGTGCCATGCCTTGCGTTACCCTTTCTTCGCCTTGCCGTGCATTGCCTAGCCGTTGCTTTGTCGTGCCTTAGCCTGGTTTCCCATTTCGATAGCCTTGCTTGGCTTGCATTGCCTTGCTTTGGCTTCCCTTGCCGTGCCGTGCCTTCCGTTACCGTTTCTTTACCTTGCTTTGCCTTGCCTTCCTTGCCTTCCGTTACTCTTTCATTGCCTTGTCCTTCATTTCCTAGAATTGCGTTGTCGTGCCTTAGCCTTGCCTTGCCTGACCGTGCCTTGCCTTGCGTTACCCTTTCCTTGCCTTGCCGTGTGTTACCTAGCCGTGCGTTGTCGTGCCTTAGCCTTGTTTCCCATTCCCATAGCCTTGCTTGCCTTGCCTTGCTTTGCCTTCCCTTCCCGTACCGTGCCTTCCGTTACCGTTGCCTTGCCTTGATTTGTCTTCCCTTCCTTGCCTTCCATTACTCTTTACTGGCCTTGCCGTGCATTGCCTACCCTTGCATTGTCGTGCCTTAAGCTTGACTTGCCCGGCCGTACCTTGCCTTGCGTTACCCTTTCCTTGCCTCACCTTGCATTGCCTGGACTTGCGTTGTCGTGCCTTAGTCTTGTTTCCCCTTGCCATGTCCTTGCTTGTTTTGCCTTGATTTGCCTTCCCTTGCCGTCCCGTGCCTTCAGATACAATTGCCTTGATTTACCTTGCCTTCCTTGCCTTCCGTTACTCTTTTCTTGCCTTGCCATGCATCATGTAGACTTGCGTTCTCGTGCCTTAGCCTTGCCTTGCCTGACCGTGCCTTGTCTTGCGTTACACTTTCCTTGCCTTTCCGTGCATTGCCTAGCCGTGCGTTGTAGTGCCTTAGCCTTGTTTCCCCTTCCCATAACCTTGTTTGCCTTGCTTTGCTTTGCCTTCCCTTGCCGTTCCGTGCCTTCCGTTACCCTTGCCTTGCCTTGCTTTGAATTCCCTTCCTTCCCTTCCGTTGCTCTTTCATTGCCTTGCCATGCATTGCCTTCCTTGCCTTCCTTTACTCTTTCCTTGCCTTACCGTGCATTGCCAAGCCTTGCGTTGTCCTGCCTTAGCCTTGCCTTCCCTTACCGTGCCTTGCCTTGCGTTACCCTTTCCTTGCTTTGCGGTGCATTGCCTAGCCGTTGCTTTGTCGTGCCTTTGCCTTTTTTCGCCTTGCCATAGCCTTGCTTGCCTTGCCTTGCTTTGAATTCCCTTCCCGTGCCGTGCCTTCCGTTACCCTTGACTTCCCTTGCTTTGCCTTGCCTTCCTTGCCTTCTGTTAATCTTTCCTTGCCTTGCCGTGCATTGCCTAGCCTTGCGTTATCGTGCCTTAGCCTTGCCTTGCCTGACCGTGCCTTGCCTTTCGTTACCATTTCCTTGACTTGCCGTGCGTTGCCTCGCCGTGCGTTGTCGTTCCTTAGGCTTGTTTCCCCTTGCCATAGACTTGATTGCCTTTCCTTGCCTTGCTTTGCCTTCCCTTGCCGTACCGGGCCTTCTGTTACCCTTTCGTTGTCTTGCTTTGCCTTGCCTTCCTTGCCTTCCCTTACCCTTTCATTGCCTTGTCCTTCATTTCCTGGAATTGCGTTGTCGTGCCTTAGCCTTGCCTTGCCTGACCGTGCCTTGCCTTGCGTTACCCTTTGCTTGCCTAGCCGTGCGTTGCCTAGCCGTGCGTTGTCGTGCCTTAGCTTTGTTTCACCTGGCCATATCCTTGCTTGCCTTGCCTTGCTTTGCCTTCCCTTGCCGTGTCGTGCCTTCCGGTACCCTTGCATTGCCTTGCCTTGATTTGGCTTGCCTTCCTTGCCTTCCGTTACTCTTACATTGCCTTGCCGTGCATTGCCTACCCTTGCGTTGTCGTGCCTTATCCTTGCCTTCCCTGACCGTACTTTGCCTTGTGTTACCCTTTCCTTGCCTCACCTCGCATTACCTAGCCTTGCGTTGTCGTGCCTTAGTCTTGTTTCCCCTTGCCATGTCCTTGCTTGCCTTGCATTGCTTTACCTTTACTTGCCGTGCCGGGCCTTCTGTTACAATTACATTGCCTTGCTTTGCCTTGCCTTGCTTGCCTTCCGTTACTCTTTCCTTGCCTTGCCATGCATTGTGCAGACTTGCGTTGTCGTGCCTTAGCCTTGCCTTGCCTGACCGTGGCTTGCCTTACGTTACCCTTTCGTTGCCTTGCCATGCGTCGCCTAGCCGTGCATTGTCGTGCCTTAGTCTTGTTTCCCCTTGTCATAGCCTTGCTTGCCTTGCCTTGCTTTGCCATCCCTTCCCGTGTCGTGTCTTCGTTTACCCTTGCCTTGCCTTGCTTTCCCTTGCCTTCCTTCCCTTTCGGTGCTCTTTCCTTGCCTTTCGTGCATTGCCTAGCCTTGCGTTGTCGTGCCTTAGCCTTGCCTTGCCTGACCGTGCCTTTCCTTGCGTTAAACTTCCCTTTCCTTGCCGTGCATTGCCTAGCCGTGCGTTGTCGTGCCTTAGCCTTGTTTCCCCTTCCCATAGCCTTGTTTGCCTTGCTTTACTTTGCCTTCCCTTGCCGTTCCGTGCCTTCCGTTACCCTTGCCTTGCCTTGCTTTGCCTTGCGTTCCTTGCCTTCCCTTACTCTTTCCTTGACTTGTCATTCATTTCCTAGCCTTGCGTTGTCGTGCCATAGCCTGGTCTTGCCTGACCGTGCGTTGCCTTACGTTACCCTTTCGTTGCCTTGCCGTGGGTCCCCTAGCCGTGCGTTGTCGTGCCTTAGGCTTGTTTCCCCTTGCCATAGCCTTGCTTGCCTTGCCTTACCTTGCTTTCCTTCCCTTGCCGTGCCGTGCCTTCCGTTACCCTTGCCTTGCCTTGCTTTGCCTTGCCTTCCTTGCGTTCCGTTACTCTTTCCTTGAATTGCCGCACATTGCCTAGCCTTGCAGTGTCGTACCTTCGCCTTCCCTTGCCTGACCGTGACTTGCCTTGCGTTACCCTTCCCTTGCCTTGCCGTGCATTGCCTAGCCGTCCGTTGTCGTGCCTTAGCCTTGTTTCCAATTGCCCTAGCCTTGCTTGCTTTGCGTTGCTCTGCATTCCATTTCCATACCGTGCCTTCCATTACCCTTTCCTTGCCTTGCTTTGCCTTGCCTTCCTTGCCTTCCGTAACTCTTTCCTTGCCTTGCCGTGCATTGCCTAGCCTTGCATTGTCGTGCCTTAGCCTTGCCTTGCCTGACCGTGCCTTGCCTTGCGTTACCCTTTCCTTGCCTTTCCATGCATTGCCTAGCCGTGCGTTGTCGTACCTTAGCCTTGTTTCCCCTTGCCATAGCCTTGCTTGCCTTGCCTTGCTTTGCCTTCCCTTGCCGTGCCGTGCCTTCCGTTACCCTTGCCTTGCCTTGCTTTGCCTTCCCTTCTGTTACCCTTTCCTTGCCTTGCCGTGCATTGCCTAGCCTTGCGTTGTCGTGCCTTATCCTTGCCTTGCCTGACCGTGCCTTGCCTTGCGTTACCCTTTCCTTGCCTTGCCGTGCATTGCCTAGCCATTGCGTTGTCGTGCCTTAGCCTTGTTTCCCCTTGCCATAGCCTTGCTTGCCTTGCGTTGCTTTGCCTTCCATTGCCGTGCCGTGCCTTCCGTTCCCCTTTCCTGCCTTCCTTTGCCTTGCCTTCATTGCCTTCCGTTACTCTTTCCTTGCCTTGCCGTGCATTGCATACCCTTGCGTTGTCGTGCCTTAACCTTGCCTTGCCTGACCGTACCTTGCCTTGCGTTACCCTTTCCTTGCATCACCTTGCATTGCCTAGCCTTGCGTTGTCGTGCCTTATTCTTGTTTCCCCTTGCCATGTCCTTGCTTGCCTTGCCTTGCTTTGTCTTCACTTGCCGTGCCGGGCCTTCAGTTACAATTGCATTGCCTTGCTTTGCCTTGCCTTCCTTGCCTTCCGTTACTCTTTCCTTGCCTTGCCATGCATTGTGCAGACTTGCGTTCTCGTGCCTTAGCCTTGCCTTGCCTTACCGTGGCTTCCCTTACGTTACCCTTTCGTTGCCTTGCCGTTCGTCGCCTAGCCGCGCGTTGTCGTGCCTTAGCCTTGTTTTCCCTTGCCATAGCCTTGCTTGCCTTGCCTTCCTTTGCCTTCGCTTGCCGTGACGTGCCTTCCGTTACCCTTGCCTTGCCTTGCTTTGCCTTGCCTTCCTTGAGTTCCGTTACTCTTTCCTTGCCTTGCGGTGTATTTCCTCGTCTTGCCTTGTCGTGCCTTATATTTGCCTTGCCTGACCGAGCCTTGCCGTGCGTTACCCTTTCCTTGCTTTGCGGTGCATTGCCTAGCCCTTGCTTTGTCGTGCCTTAGCCTTGTTTCCCTTTGGCATAGCCTTGCTTGCCATGCCTTGCCTTGCATTGCCTTCCCTTGCCGTGCCGTGCCTACCGTTACTCTAGCCTTGCCTTCCTTTGCCTTGCCTTCCTTGCCTTCCGTTACTCTTTCCTTGAATTGCCGTACATTGCCTAGCCTTGCGTTGTCGTGCCTTAGCCTTCCCTTGCCTGACCGTGCCTTGCCTTGCGTTACCCTTTCCTTGCCTTGCCGTGCGTTGCCTAGCCGTGCGTTGTCGTGCCTTAGCCTGGTTTCCCATTTCGATAGCCTTGCTTGGCTTGCATTGCCTTGCTTTGGCTTCCCTTGCCGTGCCGTGCCTTCCGTTACCGTTTCCTTGCCTTGCTTTGCCTTGCCTTCCTTGCCTTCCGTTACTCTTTCATTGCCTTGTCGTTCATTTCCTAGAATTGCGTTGTCGTGCCTTAGCCTTGCCTTGCCTGACCGTGCCTTGCCTTGCGTTACCCTTTCCTTGCCTTGCCGTGTGTTACCTAGCCGTGCGTTGTCGTGCCTTAGCCTTGTTTCCCATTCCCATAGCCTTGCTTGCCTTGCCTTGCTTTGCCGTCCCTTCCCGTACCGTGCCTTCCGTTACCGTTGCCTTGCCTTGATTTGTCTTCCCTTCCTTGCCTTCCATTACTCTTTACTGGCCTTGCCGTGCATTGCCTACCCTTGCATTGTCGTGCCTTAAGCTTGCCTTGCCCGACCGTACCTTGCCTTGCGTTACCCTTTCCTTGCCTCACCTTGCATTGCCTGGACTTGCGTTGTCGTGCCTTAGTCTTGTTTCCCCTTGCCATGTCCTTGCTTGTTTTGCCTTGATTTGCCTTCCCTTGCCGTGCCGCCTTCAGATACAATTGCCTTGCTTTACCTTGCCTTCCTTGCCTTCCGTTACTCTTTTCTTGCCTTCCCATGCATCATGTAGACTTGCGTTGTCGTGCCTTAGCCTTGCCTTGCCTTGCCTTGCCGTGCCTTGCCTTGCGTTACCCTTTCCTTGCCTTTCCGTGCATTGCCTAGCCGTGCGTTGTCGTGCCTTAGCCTTGTTTCCCCTTCCCATAACCTTGTTTGCCTTGCTTTGCTTTGCCTTCCCTTGCCGTTCCGTGCCTTCCGTTACCCTTGCCTTGCCTTGCTTTGAATTCCCTTCCTTCCCTTCCGTTGCTCTTTCATTGCCTTGCCATGCATTGCCTTCCTTGCCTTCCTTTACTCCTTCGTTGATTTACCGTGCATTGCCAAGCCTTGCGTTGTCCTGCCTTAGCCTTGCCTTCCCTTACCGTGCCTTGCCTTGCGTTACCCTTTCCTTGCTTTGCGGTGCATTGCCTAGCCGTTGCTTTGTCGTGCCTTTGCCTTTTTTCGCCTTGCCATAGCCTTGCTTGCCTTGCCTTGCTTTGAATTCCCTTCCCGTGCCGTGCCTTCCGTTACCCTTGACTTCCCTTGCTTTGCCTTGCCTTCCTTGCCTTCTGTTAATCTTTCCTTGCCTTGCCGTGCATTGCCTAGCCTTGCGTTATCGTGCCTTAGCCTTGCCTTGCCTGACCGTGCCTTGCCTTTCGTTACCATTTCCTTGACTTGCCGTGCGTTGCCTCGCCGTGCGTTGTCGTTCCTTAGGGTTGTTTCCCCTTGCCATAGCCTTGATTGCCTTTCCTTGCCTTGCTTTGCCTTCCCTTGCCGTACCGGGCCTTCCGTTACCCTTTCGTTGTCTTGCTTTGCCTTGCCTTCCTTGCCTTCCCTTACTCTTTCATTGCCTTGTCCTCCATTTCCTAGAATTGCGTTGTCGTGCCTTAGCCTTGCCTTGCCTGACCGTGCCTTGCCTTGCGTTACCCTTTCCTTGCCTTGCCGTGCATTGCCTAGCCGTGCGTTGTCGTGCTTTAGCTTTGTTTCCCCTGGCCATATCCTTGCTTGCCTTGCCTTGCTTTGCCTTCCCTTGCCGTGTCGTGCCTTCCGTTACCCTTGCATTGCCTTGCCTTGATTTGGCTTGCCTTCCTTGCGTTCCGTTTCTCTTTCCTTTCCTTGCTGTGCATTGCCTAGCCTTGCGTTGTCGTGCCTTATCCTTGCCTTGCCTGACCGTGCCTTGCCTTGTGTTACCCTTTCCTTGCCTCACCTCGCATTACCTAGCCTTGCGTTGTCGTGCCTTAGTCTTGTTTCCCCTTGCCATGTCCTTGCTTGCCTTGCATTGCTTTACCTTTACTTGCCGTGCCGGGCCTTCTGTTACAATTACATTGCCTTGCTTTGCCTTGCCTTCCTTGCCTTCCGTTACTCTTTCCTTGCCTTGCCATGCATTGTGTAGACTTGCGTTCTCGTGCCTTAGCCTTGCCTTGCCTGACCGTGGCTTGCCTTACGTTACCCTTTCGTTGCCTTGCCGTGCGTCGCCTAGCCGTGCATTGTCGTGCCTTAGCCTTGTTTCCCCTTGTCATAGCCTTGCTTGCCTTGCCTTGCTTTGCCATCCCTTCCCGTGTCGTGCCTTCCTTTACCCTTGCCTTGCCTTGCTTTCCCTTGCCTTCCTTCCCTTTCGTTGCTCTTTCCTTGCCTTTCCGTGCATTGCCTATCCTTGCGTTGTCGTGGCTTAGCATTGCCATGGCTGACCGTGCCTTCCCTTGCGTTAAACTTTCCTTGCCTTGCCGTGCATTGCCTAGCCGTGCGTTGTCGTGCCTTAGCCTTGTTTCCCCTTGCCATAGCCTTGCTTGCCTTGCCTTGCTTTGCCTTCCCTTGCCGTGCCGTGCCTTCCGTTACCCTTGCCTTGCCTTGCTTTGCCTTGCGTTCCTTGCCTTCCCTTACTCTTTCCTTGACTTGTCATTCATTTCCTAGCCTTGCGTTGTCGTGCCATAGCCTGGCCTTGCCTGACCGTGCGTTGCCTTACGTTACCCTTTCGTTGCCTTGCCGTGGGTCCCCTAGCCGTGCGTTGTCGTGCCTTAGGCTTGTTTCCCCTTGCCATAGCCTTGCTTGCCTTGCCTTGCCTTGCCTTCCCTTGCCGTGCCGTGCCTTCCGTTACCCTTGCCTTGCCTTGCTTTGCCTTGCCTTCCTTGCCTTCCGTTACTCTTTCCTTGAATTGCCGTACATTGCCTAGCCTTGCGTTGTCGTACCTTCGCCTTCCCTTGCCTGACCGTGACTTGCCTTGCGTTACCCTTCCCTTGCCTTGCCGTGCATTGCCTAGCCGTCCGTTGTCGTGCCTTAGCCTTGTTTCCCCTTGCCATAGCCTTGCTTGCCTTGCGTTGCTCTGCCTTCCATTTCCGTACCGTGCCTTCCGTTACCCTTTCCTTGCCTTGCTTTGCCTTGCCTTCCTTGCCTTCTGTTACTCTTTCCTTGCCTTGCCGTGCATTGCCTAGCCTTGCATTGTCGTGCCTTAGCCTTGCCTTGCCTGACCGTGCCTTGCCTTGCGTTACCCTTTCCTTGCCTTTCCGTGCATTGCCTAGCCGTGCGTTGTCGTGCCTTAGCCTTGTTTCCCCTTCCCATAGCCTTGCTTGCCTTGCTTTGCTTTGCCTTCCCTTGCCGTGCCGTGCCTTCCGTTACCCTTGCCTTGCCTTGCTTTGTCTTCTCTTCCGTTACCCTTTCCTTGCCTTGCCGTGCATTGCCTAGCCTTGCGTTGTCGTGCCTTATTCTTGCCTTGCCTGACCGTGCCTTGCCTTGCGTTACCCTTTCCTTGCCTTGCCGTGCATTGCCTAGCCGTGCGTTGTCGTGCCTTAGCCTTGTTTCCCCTTGCCATAGCCTTGCTTGCCTTGCGTTGCTTTGCCTTCCATTGCCGTGCCGTGCCTTCCGTTCCCCTTTCCTGCCTTCCTTTGCCTTGCCTTCCTTGCCTTCCGTTACTCTTTCCTTGCCTTGCCGTGCATTGCCTAGCCTTGCGTTGTCGTGCCTTAACCTTGCCTTGCCTGACCGTGCCTTGCCTTGCGTTACCCTTTCCTTGCCTCACCTTGCATTGCCTAGCCTTGCGTTGTCGTGCCTTAGTCTTGTTTCCCCTTGCCATGTCCTTGCTTGCCTTGCCTTGCTTTGCCTTCACTTGCCGTGCCGGGCCTTCAGTTACAATTGCATTGCCTTGCTTTGCCTTGCCTTCCTTGCCTTCCGTTACTCTTTCCTTGCCTTGCCATGCATTGTGCAGACTTGCGTTCTCGTGCCTTAGCCTTGCCTTGCCTTACCGTGGCTTGCCTTACGTTACCCTTTCGTTGCCTTGCCGTTCGTCGCCTAGCCGCGCGTTGTCGTGCCTTAGCCTTGTTTCCCCTTCCCATAGCCTTGCTTGCCTTGCCTGCCTTTGCCTTCGCTTGCCGTGACGTGCCTTCCATTACCCTTGCCTTGCCTTGCTTTGCCTTGCCTTCCTTGAGTTCCGTTACTCTTTCCTTGCCTTGCGGTGTATTTCCTCGTCTTGCCTTGTCGTGCCTTATATTTGCCTTGCCTGACGGAGCCTTGCCGTGCGTTACCCTTTCCTTGCTTTGCGGTGCATTGCCTAGCCCTTGCTTTGTCGTGCCTTAGCCTTGTTTCCCTTTGGCATAGCCTTGCTTGCCATGCCTTGCCTTGCATTGCCTTCCCTTGCCGTGCCGTGCCTACCGTTACTCTAGCCTTGCCTTCCATTGCCTTGCCTTCCTTGCCTTCCGTTACTCTTTCCTTGAATTGCCGTACATTGCCTAGCCTTGCGTTGTCGTGCCTTAGCCTTCCCTTGCCTGACCGTGCCTTGCCTTGCGTTACCCTTCCCTTGCCTTGCCGTGCTTTGCCTAGCCGTGCGTTGTCGTGCCTTAGCCTTGTTTCCCCTTCCCATAGCCTTGCTTGGCTTGCATTGCCTTGCTTTGGCTTCCCTTGCCGTGCCGTGCCTTCCGTTACCGTTTCTTTGCCTTGCTTTGCCTTGCCTTCCTTGCCTTCCCTTACTCTTTCATTGCCTTGTCGTTCATTTCCTAAAATTGCGTTGTCGTGCCTTAGCCTTGCCTTGCCTGACCGTGCCTTGCCTTGCGTTACCCTTTCCTTGCCTTGCCGTGCGTTGCCTAGCCGTGCGTTGTCGTGCCTTAGCCTTGTTTCCCATTCCCATAGCCTTGCTTGCCTTGCCTTGCTTTGCCTTCCCTTCCCGTACCGTGCCTTCCGTTACCGTTGCCTTGCCTTGATTTGTCTTCCCTTCCTTGCCTTCCGTTACTCTTTACTTGCCTTGCCGTGCATTGCCTACCCTTGCATTGTCGTGCCTTACGCTTGCCTTGCCTGACCGTACCTTGCCTTGTGTTACCCTTTCTTGCCTCACCTCGCATTACCTAGCCTTGCGTTGTCGTGCCTTAGTCTTGTTTCCCCTTGCCATGTCCTTGCTTGCCTTGCCTTGCTTTACCTTTACTTGCCGTGCCGGGCCTTCTGTTACAATTACATTGCCTTGCTTTGCCTTGCCTTCCTTGCCTTCCGTTACTCTTTCCTTCCCTTGCCATGAATTGTGTAGACTTGCGTTGTCGTGCCTTATCCTTGCCTTGCCTGACCGTGCCTTGCCTTCCGTTACCCTTTCCTTGCTTTGCGGTGCATTGCCTAGCCGTTGCTTTGTCGTGCCTCAACCTTGTTTCCCCTTGCCGTAGCCTTGCTTGCATAGCCTTGCTTTACCTTCCCTTGCCGTTTCGTGTCTTCTGTTACCCTTGCGTTGCCTTGCTTTGCCTTGCCTTCCTTGCCTTCCCTTACTCTTTCCTTCCCTTGTCGTTCATTTCCTAGCCTTGCGTTGTCGTGCCTTAGCCTTGCCTTGCCTGACCGTGCCTTGCCTTACGTTACCCTTTCGTTGCCTTGCCGTCCGTCCCCTAGCCGTGCGTTGTCGTGCTTTAGGCTTGTTTCCACTTGCCATAGCCTTGCTTGCCTTGCCTTGCATTGCCTTCCCTTGCCGTGCCGTGCCTACCGTTACTCTAGCCTTGCCTTGCTTTGCCTTGCCTTCCTTGCCTGCCGTTACTCTTTCCTTGAATTGCCGTACATTGCCTTGCCTTGCGTTGTCGTGCCTTGGCCTTCCCTTGCGTGACCGTGCCTGGCCTTGCGATATCCTTCCATTGCCTTGCCGTGCATTGCCTAGCCGTCCGTTGTCGTGCCTTCGCCTTATTTCCCGTTGCCATAGCCTTGCTTGATTTGCGTTTCTTTGCCTTCCATTGCCGTGCCGTGCCTTCCGTTCCCCTTCCTTGCCTTGCTTTGCCTTGCCTTGCCTTGCCTTCCGTTACTCTTTCCTTGCCTTGCCGTGCATTGCCTAGCCTTGCGTTGTCGTGCCTTAGCCTTGCCTTGCCTGACCGTGCTTTGCCTCGCGTTACCCTTTCCTTGCCTTGCCGTGCATTGCCTAGCCGTCTGTTGTCGTGCCTTAGCCTTGATTCCCCTTGCCATAGCCTTGCTTGATTTGCGTTGCTTTGCCTTCCATTGCCGTGCCGTGCCTTCCGTTCCCTTTCCTTGCCTTGCTTTGCCTTGCCTTCCTTGCCTTCCGTTACTCTTTCCTTGCCTTGCCGTGCATTGCCTAGCCTTGCGTTGTCGTGCCTTAGCCTTGCCTTGCCTGACCGTGCCTTGCCTTGCGTTACCCTTTCCTTGCCTTTCCGTGCATTGCCTTGCCGTGCGTTGTCGTGCCTTATACTTGTTTCCCCTTGCCATTGCCTTGCTTGCCTTGCTTTGCCTTCCCTTGCCGTGCCGTGCCTTCCGTAACCCTTGCCTTCCCTTGCGTTGTCGTGCCGTAGCCTTGCCTTGCCTGACCGTGCCTTGCCTTGCGTTACCCTTTCCTTGCCTTTCCGTGCATTGCCTTGCCGTGCGTTGTCGTGCCTTATACTTGTTTCCCCTTGCCATTGCCTTGCTTGCCTTGCCTTGCTTTGGTTTCCCTTCCCGTGTCGTGCCTTCCTTTACCCTTGCCTTGCCTTCCTTTCCCTTGCCTTCCTTGCCTTGCGTTGCTCTTTCATTGCCTTGCCGTGCATTGCCTAGCCTTGCGTTGTCGTGCCTTAGCTTTGCCTTGCCTGACCGTGCCTTGCCTTGCGTTACCCTTTCCTTGCCTTGCAGTGCGTTGCCTAGCCGTGCGTTGTCGTGCCTTAGCCTTGTTTCCCCTTGCCATAGCCTTGCTTGCCTTGCCTTGCTTTGCCTTCCCTTCCCGTACCGTGCCTTCCGTTACCGTTGCCTTGCCTTGATTTGTCTTCCCTTCCTTGCCTTCCGTTACTCTTTACTTGCCTTGCCGTGCATTGCCTACCCTTGCATTGTCGTGCCTTAAGCTTGCCTTGCCTGACCGTACCTTGCCTTGCGTTACCCTTTCCTTGCCTCACCTTGCATTGCCTGGACTTGCGTTGTCGTGCCTTAGTCTTGTTTCCCCTTGCCATGTCCTTGCTTGTTTTGCCTTGATTTGCCTTCCCTTGCCGTGCCGTGCCTTCAGATACAATTGCATTGCCTTGCTTTGCCTTGCCTTCCTTGCCTTCCGTTACTCTTTCCTTGCCTTGCCATGCATTGTGTAGACTTGCGTTGTCGTGCCTTAGCCTTGCCTCGCCTGACCGTGGCTTGCCTTACGTTACCCTTTCGTTGCCTTGCCGTGCGTCGCCTAGCCGTGCATTGTCGTGCCTTAGCCTTGTTTCCCCTTGTCATAGCCTTGCTTGCCTTGCCTTCCTTTGCCTTCCCTTGCCGTGCCGTGCCTTCCGTTACCCTTGCCTTGCCTTGCTTTGCCTTGCCTTCCTTGCGTTCCGTTACTCTTTCCTTGCTTTGCCGTGCATTTCCTACCCTGGGGTTGTCGTGCCTTATCCTTCCCTTGCCTGACCGTGCCTTGCCTAGCGTTACCCTTTCCTTGCTTTGCGGTGCATTGCCTAGCCGTTGCTTTGTCGTGCCTTAGCCTTGTTTCCCCTTGCCATAGCCTTGCTTGCCTTGCCTTGCTTTGCCTTCCCTTCCCGTGTCGTGCCTTCCTTTACCCTTGCCTTGCCTTGCTTTCCCTTGCCTTCCTTCCCTTTCGTTGCTCTTTCCTTGCCTTTCCGTGCATTGCCTAGCCTTGCGTTGTCGTGCCTTAGCCTTGCCTTGCCTGACCGTGCCTTGCCTTACGTTACCCTTTCGTTGCCTTGCCGTGCATTGCCTAGCCGTGCGTTGTCGTGCCTTAGCCTTGTTTCCCCTTGCCATAACCTTGCTTGCCTTGCCTTGCCTTGCCTTCCCTTGCCGTGCCGTGCCTACCGTTACTCTAGCCTTGCCTTGCTTTGCCTTGCCTTCCTTGCCTTCCGTTACTCTTTCCTTGAATTGCCGTACATTGCCTAGCCTTGCGTTGTCGTGCCTTAGCCTTCCCTTGCGTGACCGTGCCTGGCCTTGCGATATCCTTCCATTGCCTTGCCGTGCATTGCCTAGCCGTGCGTTGTCGTGCCTTAGCCTTGTTTCCCCTTGCCATAGCCTTGCTTGATTTGCGTTTCTTTGCCTTCCATTGCCGTGCCGTGCCTTCCGTTCCCCTTCCTTGCCTTGCTTTGCCTTGCCTTCCTTGCCTTCCGTTACTCTTTCCTTGCCTTGCCGTGCATTGCCTAGCCTTACCTTGTCGTGCCTTAGCCTTGCCTTGCCTGACCGTGCTTTGCCTTGCGTTACCCTTACCTTGCCTTGCCGTGCATTGCCTAGCCGTCTGTTGTCATGCCTTAGCCTTGATTCCCCTTGCCATGGCCTAGCTTGATTTGCGTTGCTTTGCCTTCCATTGCCGTGCCGTGCCTTCCGTTCCCTTTCCTTGCCTTGCTTTGCCTTGCCTTCCTTGCCTTCCGTTACTCTTTCCTTGCCTTGCCGTGCATTGCCTAGCCTTGCGTTGTCGTGCCTTAGCTTTGCCTTGCCTGACCGTGCCTTGCCTTGCGTTACCCTTTGCTTGCTTTGCGGTGCATTGCCTTGCCGTGCGTTGTCGTGCCTTATACTTGTTTCCCCTTGCCATTGCCCTTGCCTTGCCTTGCTTTGCCTTCCCTTGCCGTGCCGTGCCTTCCGTAACCCTTGCCTTCCCTTGCGTTGTCGTGCCTTAGCCTTGCCTTGCCTGACCGTGCCTTGCCTTGCGTTACCTTTCCTTGCCTTTCCGTGCATTGCCTAGCCGTGCGTTGTCGTGCCTTAGCCTTGTTTCCCCTTGCCATAGCCTTGCTTGCCTTGCCTTGCTTTGCCTTCCCTTCCCGTGTCTTGCCTTCCTTTACCCTTGCCTTCCTTGCCTTCCCTTTCTCTTTCATTGCCTTGCCGTGCATTGCCTAGCCTTGCGTTGTCGTGCCTTAGCTTTGCCTTGCCAGACCATGCCTTGCCTTGCGTTACCCTTTCCTTGCCTTGCAGTGCGTTGCCTAGCCGTGCGTTGTCGTGCCTTAGCCTTGTTTCCCCTTGCCATAGCCTTGCTTGCCTTGCCTTGCTTTGCCTTCCCTTCCCGTACCGTGCCTTCCGTTACCGTTGCCTTGCCTTGATTTGTCTTCTCTTCCTTGCCTTCCGTTACTCTTTACTGGCCTTGCCGTGCATTGCCTACCCTTGCATTGTCGTGCCTTAAGCTTGCCTTGCCCGACAGTACCTTGCCTTGCGTTACCCTTTCCTTGCCTCACCTTGCATTGCCTAGCCTTGCGTTGTCGTGCCTTAGTCTTGTTTCCCCTTGCCATGTCCTTGCTTGTTTTGCCTTGATTTGCCTTCCCTTGCCGTCCCGTGCCTTCAGATACAATTGCATTGCCTTGCTTTGCCTTGCCTTCCTTGCCTTCCGTTACTCTTTCCTTGCCTTGCCATGCATTGTGTAGACTTGCGTTCTCGTGCCTTAGCCTTGCCTCGCCTGACCGTGTCTTGCCTTACGTTACCCTTTCGTTGCCTTGCCGTGTGTCGCCTAGCCGTGCATTGTCGTGCCTTAGCCTTGTTTCCCCTTGTCATAGCCTTGCTTGCCTTGCCTTCCTTTGCCTTCCCTTGCCGTGCCGTGCCTTCCGTTACCCTTGCCTTGCCTTGCTTTGCCTTGCCTTCCTTGCGTTCCGTTACTCTTTCCTTGCCTTGCCGTGCATTTCCTACCCTGGGGTTGTCGTGCCTTATCCTTCCCTTGCATGACCGTGCCTTGCATGCGTTACCCTTTCCTTGCTTTGCGGTGCATTGCCTAGCCGTTGCTTTGTCGTGCCTTAGCTTTGTTTCCCCTTGCCATAGCCTTGCTTGCCTTGCCTTGCTTTGCCTTCCCTTCCCGTGTCGTTCCTTCCTTTACCCTTGCCTTGCCTTGCTTTCCCTTGCCTTCCTTGCCTTGCGTTGCTCTTTCCTTGCCTTTCCGTGCATTGCCTAGCCTTGCGTTGTCGTGCCTTAGCCTTGTCTTGCCTGACCGTGCCTTTCCTTGCGTTAAACTTTCCTTGCCTTGCCGTGCATTGCCTAGCCGTGCGTTGTCGTGCCTTAGCCTTGCTTACCTTTGCCATAGCCTTGCTTGCCTTGCCTTGCTTTGCCTTCCTTTGCCGTACCGTGCCTTCCGTTACCCTTGCCTTGCCTTGCTTTACCTTGCCTTCCTTGCTTTCCCTTACTCTTTCCTTGCCTTGTCGTTCATTTCCTAGCCTTGCGTTGTCGTGCCATATCCTTGCCATGACTGACCGTGCCTTGCCTTACGTTACCCTTTTGTTGCCTTGCCGTGTGTCCCCTAGCCATGCGTTGTCGTTTCTTAGGCTTGTTTCCCCTTGCCATAGCCTTGCTTGCCTTGCCATGACTTGCATTGCCTTCCCTTGCCGTGCCGTGCCTTACTTGCCTTTCGTTACTCTTTCCTTTAATTGCCGTACATTGCCTAGCCTTGCGTTGTCGTGCCTTAGCCTTCCCTTGCCGGACCGGGCCTTGCCTTGCGTTACCCTTCCCTTGCCTTGCCGTGCATTGCCTATCCGTCCGTTGTCCTGCCTTTTCCTTGTTTCCCCTTGCCATAGCCTTGCTTGCCTTGCGTTGCTCTGCCTTCCATTGCCGTGCCGTGCCTTCCGTTCCCCTTCTTTGCCTTGCTTTGCCTTGCCTTCCTTGCCTTGCGTTACCCTTTCCTTGCCTTGCCGTGCATTGCCTAGCCGTGCATTGCCGTGCCTTAGCCTTGTTTCCCCATCCCATAGACTTGCTTACCTTGCTTTGCTTTGCCTTCCTTGCCGTGCCATGCCTTCCGTTACCCTTGACTTCCCTTGCTTTTCCTTGCCTTCCTTGCCTTCTGTTAATCATTCTTTGCCTTGCCCTGTATTGCCTAGCCTTGCGTTATCGTGCCTTAGCCTTGCCTTGCCTGACCGTGCCTTGCCTTTCGTTACCATTTCCTTGACTTGCCGTGCGTTGCCTCGCCGTGCGTTGTCGTGCCTTAGGCTTCTTTCCCCTTGCCATAGACTTGATTGCCTTTCCTTGCCTTGCTTTGCCTTCCCTTGCCGTACCGGGCCTTCTCTTACCCTTTGCTTGCCTTGCTTTGCCTTGCCTTCCTTGCCTTCCCTTAGTGTTTCATTGCCTTGTCGTTCATTTCGTAGAATTGCGTTGTCGTGCCTTAGCTTTCCCTTGCCTGACCGTGCCTTGCCTTGCGTTACCCTTTCCTTGCTTTGCGGTGCATTACCTAGCCGTTGTTTTGTCGTGCCTTAGCCTTGTTTCCCCTTCCCATGGCCTTGCTTGCCTTGCTTTGCTTTGCCTTCCCTTGCCGTGCCGTGCCTTCCGTTACCCTTTCCTTGCCTTGCTTTGCCTTGCCTTCCTTGCCTTCCGTTACTCTTTACGTGAATTCTCGTGCATTGCCTAGCCTTGCGTTGTCGTGCCTTATCCTTGCCTTGCCTGACCGTGCCTTGCCTTGCGTTACCCTTTCCTTGCTTTGTGGTGCATTACCTAGCCGTTGTTTTGTCGTGCCTTAGCCTTGTTTCCCCTTGCCATAGCCTTGCTTGCCTTGCCTTGCTTTGAATTCCCTTCCCGTGTCGTGCCTTCCTTTACCCTTGCCTTGCCTTGCTTTCCCTTGACTTCCTTACCTTCCGTTGCTCTTTCATTGCCTTGCCGTGCATTGCCTCGCATTGCGTTGTCGTGCTTTGGCCTTGCCTTGCCTGACCGTGCCTTGCCTTGCGTTACCCTTTCCTTGCCTTGCCGTGCGTTGCCTAGCCGTGAGTTGTCGTGCCTTAGCCTTGTTTCCCATCCCCATAGCCTTGCTTGCCTTTCTTTACTTTGCCTTACCTTGCGGTGCCGTGCCTTCCGTTACCCTTGCCTTGCCTTGCTTTGCCATGCCTTCCTTGCTTTCCGTTACTCTTTCCTTGCCTTGCCGTGCATTGCCTAGCCTTGCGTTGTCGTGCCTTATCCTTGCCTTGCCTGACCGTGCCTTGCCTTGCGTTACCCTTTCCTTGCTTTGCGGTGCATTGCCTAGCCGTTGCTTTGTCGTGCCTTTGCCTTGTTTCCCCTTGCCATAGCCTTGCTTGCCTTGCCTTGCTTTGAATTCCCTTCCCGTGCCGTGCCTTCCTTTACCCTTGCCTTGCCTTGCCTTCCCTTGCCTTCCTAGCTTTCCGTTGCACTTTCCTTGCCTTTGCGTGCATTGCCTAGCCTTGCGTTGTCGTGCCTTAGCCTTGCCTTCACTGACCATGCATTGCCTTGCGTTACCCTTCCCTTGCCTAGCCGTGCCTTGCCTCGCCGTGCGTTGTCGTGCCTTAACTTTGATTCCCCTGGCCATAACCTTGCTTGCCTTGCCTTGATTGGCCTTCCCTTGCCGTGCCGTGCCTTCCGTTACTCTTGCCTTGCCTTGCTTTGCCTTGCCTTCCTTGACTTCCGTTACTCTTCCCTTGCCTTGCTGTGCATTGCCTATCCGTCCGTTGTCCTGCCTTTTCCTTGTTTCCCCTTGCCATAGCCTTGCTTGCCTTGCGTTGCTCTGCCTTCCATTGCCGTGCCGTGCCTTCCGTTCCCCTTCTTTGCCTTGCTTTGCCTTGCCTTCCTTGCCTTGCGTTACCCTTTCCTTGCCTTGCCGTGCATTGCCTAGCCGTGCATTGCCGTGCCTTAGCCTTGTTTCCCCATCCCATAGCCTTGCTTACCTTGCTTTGCTTTGCCTTCCTTGCCGTGCCATGCCTTCCGTTACCCTTGACTTCCCTTGCTTTGCCTTGCCTTCCTTGCCTTCTGTTAATCATTCCTTGCCTTGCCGTGTATTGCCTAGCCTTGCGTTATCGTGCCTTAGCCTTGCCTTACCTGACCGTGCCTTGCCTTTCGTTACCATTTCCTTGACTTGCCGTGCGTTGCCTCGCCGTGCGTTGTCGTGCCTTAGGCTTGTTTCCCCTTGCCATAGACTTGATTGCCTTTCCTTGCCTTGCTTTGCCTTCCCTTGCCGTACCGGGCCTTCCGTTACCCTTTCCTTGTCTTGCTTTGCCTTGCCTTCCTTGCCTTCCCTTACTCTTTCATTGCCTTGTCGTTCATTTCCTAGAATTGCGTTGTCGTGCCTTAGCTTTGCCTTGCCTGACCGTGCCTTGCCTTGCGTTACCCTTTCCTTGCTTTGCGGTGCATTACCTAGCCGTTGTTTTGTCGTGCTTAGCCTTGTTTCCCCTTCCCATGGCCTTGCTTGCCTTGCTTTGCTTTGCATTCCCTTGCCGTGCCGTGCCTTCCGTTACCCTTTCCTTGCCTTGCTTTGCCTTGCCTTCCTTGCCTTCCGTTACTCTTTACGTGAATTCTCGCGCATTGCCTAGCCTTACGTTGTTGTGCCTTATCCTTGCCTTGCCTGACCGTGCCATGCCTTGCGTTACCCGTTACTTGTTTTGCGGTGCATTGCCTAGCCGTTGCTTTGTCGTGCCTTTGCCTTGTTTCCCCTTGCCATAGCCTTGCTTGCCTTGCCTTGCTTTGAATTCCCTTCCCGTGTCGTGCCTTCCTTTACCCTTGCCTTGCCTTGCTTTCCCTTGCCTTCCTTGCCTTCCGTTGCTCTTTCATTGCCTTGCCGTGCATTGCCTCGCATTGCGTTGTCGTGTTTTGGCCTTCCCTTGCCAGACCGTGCCTTGCCTTGCGTTACCCTTTCCATGCTTTGTGGTGCATTCCCTAGCCGTTGCTTTGTCGTGTCTTAGCCTTGTTTCCCCTTGCCATAGCCTTGCTTGCCTTGCTTTGAATTCCCTTCCCGTGTCGTGCCTTCCTTTACCCTTGCCTTGCCTTGCTTTCCCTTGACTTCCTTACCTTCCGTTGCTCTTTCATTGCCTTGCCGTGCATTGCCTCGCTTTGCGTTGTCGTGCTTTGGCCTTGCCTTGCCTGACCGTGCCTGGCCTTGCGTTACCCTTTCCTTGCCTTGCCGTGCGTTGCCTAGCCGTGCGTTGTCGTGCCTTAGCCTTGTTTCCCATTCCCATAGACTTGCTTGCCTTTCTTTACTTTGCCTTCTCTTGCGGTGCCGTGCCTTCTGTTACCCTTGCCTTGCCTTGCTTTGCCATGCCTTCCTTGCTTTCCGTTACTCTTTCCTTGCCTTGCCGTGCATTGCCTAGCCTTGCGTTGTCGTGCCTTATCCTTGCCTTGCCTGACCGTGCCTTGCCTTGTGTTACCCTTTCCATGCTTTGTGGTGCATTGCCTAGCCGTTGCTTTGTCGTACCTTTGCCTTGTTTCCCCTTGCCATAGCCTTGCTTGCCTTGCCTTGCTTTGAATTTCCTTCCCGTGCCGTGCCTTCCTTTACCCTTCCCTTGCCTTGCCTTCCCTTGCCTTCCTAGCTTTCCGTTGCACTTTCAATGCCTTTCCGTGCATTGACTAGCCTTGCGTTGTCGTGCCTTAGCCTTGCCTTCACTGACCATGCCATGCCTTGCGTTACCCTTCCCTTGCCTCCCGTACCTTGCCTAGCCGTGCGTTATCGTGCCTTAACTTTGTTTCCCCTGGCCATATCCTTGCTTGCCTTGCCTTGATTGGCCTTCCCTTGCCGTGTCGTGCCTTTCGTTACCCTTGGCTTGCCTTGCCTTGATTTGGCTTGCCTTCCTTGCCTTCCATTACTCTTACCTTGCCTTGCCGTGCATTGTGTAGACTTGCGTTCTCGTGCCTTAGCCTTGCCTCGCCTGACCGTGGCTTGCCTTACGTTACCCTTTCGTTGCCTTGCCGTGCGTCGCCTAGCCGTGCATTGTCGTGCCTTAGCCTTGCTTCCCCTTGTCATAGCCTTGCTTGCCTTGCCTTCCTTTGCCTTCCCTTGCCGTGCCGTGCCTTCCGTTACCCTTTCCTTGCCTTGCTTTGCCTTGCCTTCCTTGCCTTCCGTTACTCTTTACGTGAATTCTCGCGCATTGCCTAGCCTTACGTTGTTGTGCCTTATCCTTGCCTTGCCTGACCGTGCCATGCCTTGCGTTACCCGTTACTTGTTTTGCAGTGCATTGCCTAGCCGTTGCTTTGTCGTGCCTTAGCCTTGTTTCCCCTTGCCATAGCCTTGCTTGCCTTGCCTTGCTTTGCCTTCCCTTCCCGTGTCGTGCCTTCCCGTTGCTCTTGCATTGCCTTGCCGTGCATTGCCTCGCATTGCGTTGTCGTGCTTTGGCCTTGCCTTGCCTGACCGTGCCTTGACTTGCGTTACCCTTTCCTTGCCTTGCCGTGCGTTGCCTAGCCGTGAGTTGTCCTGGCTTAGCCTTGTTTCCCATTCCCATAGCCTTGCTTGCCTTTCTTTACTTTGCCTTCCCTTGCGGTGCCGTACCTTCCGTTACCCTTACCTTGCCTTGCTTTGCCTTGCCTTCTTTGCCTTCCGTTACTCTTTCCTTGCCTTGCCGTGCATTGCCTAGCCTTGCGTTGTCGTGCCTTAGCCTTGCCTTGCCTGACCGTGCCTTGCCTTGCGTTACCCTTTCCTTGCTTTGCGGTGCATTGCCTAGCCGTTGCTTTGTCGTGCCTTTGCCTTGTTTCCCCTTGCCATAGCCTTGCTTGCCTTGCCTTGCTTTGAATTCCCTTCCCGTGCCGTGCCTTCCTTTACCCTTCCCTTGCCTTGCCTTCCCTTGCCTTCCTAGCTTTCCGTTGCACTTTCAATGCCTTTCCGTGCATTGCCTAGCCTTGCGTTGTCGTGCCTTAGCCTTGCCTTCACTGACCATGCCTTGCCTTGCGTTACCCTTTCCTTGCCTTGCCGTGCATTGCCTAGCCGTGCGTTGTCGTGCCTTAGCCTTGTTTCCCCTGGCCATATCCTTGCTTGCCTTGCCTTGATTGGCCTTCCCTTGCCGTGCCGTGCCTTCCGTTACTCTTGCCTTGCCTTGCTTTGCCTTGCCTTCCTTGCCTTCCGTTACTCTTTCCTTGCCTTGCCGTGCATTGCCTATCCGTCCGTTGTCCTGCCTTTTCCTTGTTTCCCCTTGCCATAGCCTTGCTTGCCTTGCGTTGCTCTGCCTTCCATTGCCGTGCCGTGCCTTCCGTTCCCCTTCTTTGCCTTGCTTTGCCTTGCCTTCCGTGCCTTGCGTTACCCTTTCCTTGCCTTGCCGTGCATTGCCTAGCCGTGCATTGCCGTGCCTTAGCCTTGTTTCCCCATCCCATAGCCTTGCTTACCTTGCTTTGCTTTGCCTTCCTTGCCGTGCCATGCCTTCCGTTACACTTGACTTCCCTTGCTTTGCCTTGCCTTCCTTGCCTTCTGTTAATCATTCCTTGCCTTGCCGTGTATTGCCTAGCCTTGCGTTATCGTGCCTTAGCCTTGCCTTGCCTGACCGTGCCTTGCCTTTCGTTACCATTTCCTTGACTTGCCGTGCGTCGCCTCGCCGTGCGTTGTCGTGCCTTAGCCTTGTTTCCCCTTGCCATAGACTTGATTGCCTTTCCTTGCCTTGCTTTGCCTTCCCTTGCCGTACCGGGCCTTCCGTTACCCTTTCCTTGCCTTGCTTTGCCTTGCCTTCCTTGCCTTCCCTTAGTGTTTCATTGCCTTGTCGTTCATTTCCTAGAATTGCGTTGTCGTGCCTTAGCTTTGCCTTGCCTGACCGTGCCTTGCCTTGCGTTACTCTTTCCTTGCTTTGCGGTGCATTACCTAGCCGTTGTTTTGTCGTGCCTTAGCCTTGTTTCCCCTTCCCATGGCCTTGCTTGCCTTGCTTTGCTTTGCCTTCCCTTGCCGTGCCGTGCCTTCCGTTACCCTTTCCTTGCCTTGCTTTGCCTTGCCTTCCTTGCCTTCCGTTACTCTTTACGTGAATTCTCGTGCATTGCCTAGCCTTACGTTGTTGTGCCTTATCCTTGCCTTGCCTGACCGTGCCATGCCTTGCGTTACCCGTTCCTTGTTTTGCGGTGCATTGCCTAGCCGTTGCTTTGTCGTGCCTTTGCCTTGTTTCCCCTTGCCATAGCCTTGCTTGCCTTGCCTTGCTTTGCCTTCCCTTCCCGTGTCGTGCCTTCCTTTACCCTTGACTTGCCTTGTTTTCCCTTGACTTCCTTACCTTCCGTTGCTCTTTCATTGCCTTGTCGTGCATTGCCTAGCCTTGCGTTGTCGTGCCTTGGCCTTGCCTTGCCTGACCGTGCCTTGCCTTGCGTTACCCTTTGCTTGCTTTGTGGTGCATTGCCTAGCCGTTGCTTTGTCGTGCCTTTGCCTTGTTTCCCCTTGCCATAGCCTTGCTTGCCTTGCCTTGCTTTGAATTCCCTTCCCGTGCCGTGCCTTCCTTTACCCTTGCCTTGCCTTGCTTTCCCTTGACTTCCTTACCTTCCGTTGCTCTTTCATTGACTTGCCGTGCATTGCCTCGCATTGCGTTGTCGTGCTTTGGCCTTGCCTTGCCTGACCGTGCCTTGCCTTGCGTTACCCTTTCCTTGCCTTGCCGTGCGTTGCCTAGCCGTGAGTTGTCCTGCCTTAGCCTTGTTTCCCATTCCCATAGCCTTGCTTGCCTTTCTTTACTTTGCCTTCCCTTGCGGTGCCGTACCTTCCGTTACCCTTGCCTTGCCTTGCTTTGCCATGCCTTCCTTGCTTTCCGTTACTCTTTCCTTGCCTTGCCGTGCATTGCCTAGCCTTGCGTTGTCGTGCCTTATCCTTGCCTTGCCTGACCGTGCCTTGCCTTGCGTTACCCTTTCCTTGCTTTGCGGTGCATTGCCTAGCCGTTGCTTTGTCGTGCCTTTGCCTTGTTTCCCCTTGCCATAGCCTTGCTTGCCTTGCCTTGCTTTGAATTCCCTTCCCGTGCCGTGCCTTCCTTTACCCTTCCCTTGCCTTGCCTTCCCTTGCCTTCCTAGCTTTCCGTTGCAATTTCAATGCCTTTCCGTGCATTGACTAGCCTTGCGTTGTCGTGCCTTAGCCTTGCCTTCACTGACCATGCCATGCCTTGCGTTACCCTTCCCTTGCCTCCCGTACCTTGCCTAGCCGTGCGTTATCGTGCCTTAACTTTGTTTCCCCTGGCCATATCCTTGCTTGCCTTGCCTTGATTGGCCTTCCCTTGCCGTGTCGTGCCTTCCGTTACCCTTGCCTTGCCTTGCCTTGATTTGGCTTGCCTTCCTTGCCTTCCGTTACTCTTTCCTTGCCTTGCCGTGCATTGTGTAGACTTGCGTTCTCGTGCCTTAGCCTTGCCTCGCCTGACCGTGTCTTGCCTTACGTTACCCTTTCGTTGCCTTGCCGTGCGTCGCCTAGCCGTGCATTGTCGTGCCTTAGCCTTGCTTCCCCTTGTCATATCCTTGCTTGCCTTGCCTTCCTTTGCCTTCCCTTGCCGTGCCGTGCCTTCCGTTACCCTTTCCTTGCCTTGCTTTGCCTTGCCTTCCTTGCCTTCCGTTACTCTTTACGTGAATTCTCGCGCATTGCCTAGCCTTGCGTTGTCGTGCCTTATCCTTGCCTTGCCTGACCGTGCCATGCCTTGCGTTACCCGTTACTTGTTTTGCAGTGCATTGCCTAGCCGTTGCTTTGTCGTGCCTTAGCCTTGTTTCCCCTTGCCATAGCCTTGCTTGCCTTGCCTTGCTTTGCCTTCCCTTCCCGTGTCGTGCCTTCCTTTACCCTTGCCTTGCCTTGCTTTCCCTTGCCTTCTTTGCCTTCCGTTGCTCTTTCATTGCCTTGCCGTGCATTGCCTCGCATTGCGTTGTCGTGCTTTGGCCTTGCCTTGCCTGACCGTGCCTTGACTTGCGTTACCCTTTCCTTGCCTTGCCGTGCGTTGCCTAGCCGTGAGTTGTCCTGGCTTAGCCTTGTTTCCCATTCCCATAGCCTTGCTTGCCTTTCTTTACTTTGCCTTCCCTTGCGGTGCCGTGCCTTCCGTTACCCTTGCCTTGCCTTGCTTTGCCATGCCTTCCTTGCTTTCCGTTACTCTTTCCTTGCCTTGCCGTGCATTGCCTAGCCTTGCGTTGTCGTGCCTTATCCTTGCCTTGCCTGACCGTGCCTTGCCTTGCGTTACCCTTTCCTTGCTTTGCGGTGCATTGCCTAGCCGTTGCTTTGTCGTGCCTTAGCCTTGTTTCCCCTTGCCATAGCCTTGCTTGCCTTGCCTTGCTTTGCCTTCCCTTCCCGTGTCGTGCCTTCCTTTACCCTTGCCTTGCCTTGCTTTCCCTTGCCTTCCTAGCTTTCCGTTGCACTTTCATTGCCTTTCCGTGCATTGCCTAGCCTTGCGTTGTCGTGCCTTAGCCTTGCCTTCACTGACCATGCCTTGCCTTGCGTTACCCTTCCCTTGCCTCCCGTACCTTGCCTAGCCGTGCGTTATCGTGCCTTAACTTTGTTTCCCCTGGCCATATCCTTGCTTGCCTTGCCTTGATTGGCCTTCCCTTGCCGTGTCGTGCCTTCCGTTACCCTTGCCTTGCCTTGCTTTGCCTTGCCTTCCTTGCCTTCCGTTACTCTTTCCTTGCCTTCCCTTGCATTGCCTAGCCTTGAGTTGTCGTGCCTTAGCCTTGACTTGCCTGACCGTGGCTTGCCTTACGTTACCCTTTCCTTACCTTGCCGTACATTGCCTAGCCGTGCGTTGTCGTGCCTTAGCCTTGTTTCTCCTTGCCATAAACTTGCTTGCCTTGCTTTGCTTTTCCTTCCCTTCCCGTGCAGTGCCAGCCGTTGCCCTTGTCTTGCCTTGCTTTGCTTTACCTTCCTTGCCTTCCGTTAATATTTCCTTGCCTTGCCGTGCATTGCCTAGCCTTGCATTGTCGTGCCTTAGCCTTGCCTTGCCTGACCGTGCCTTGCCTTCCGTTACCCTTTCCTTGCCTTTCCGTGCATGGCCTAGCCCTGCGTTGTGATGCCTTAGCATTGTTTCCCTTGCCATAGCATTGCTTGCCTTGCCATGCTTTGCCTTTCCTTGCCGTGCCGTACCTTCCGCTACCCTTGCCTTGCCTTGCTTTCCCTTGCCTTCCTTGCCTTCCGTTACTCTTTCCTTGCCTTGCCGTGCATTGCCTAGCCTTGCGTTGTCGTACCTTACCCTTGCCTTACCTGACCGTCCCTTGCCTTGCGTTCCCCCTTCCTTGCTTTGCAGTGCATTGCCCAGCCGTGCGTGGTCCTGCCTTAGCCTTGTTTCCCCTTGCCATAGCCTTGCTTGCCTTGCTTTGGTTTGACTACCCTTACCGTGCAGTGTCTTCCGTTACCCTTGCCTTGCCTTGATTTCCATTGCCTTCCTTGCCTTCCGTTACTCTTTCCTTGCCTTGCCGTGCATTGCCTAGCCTTGCATTGTCGTGCTTTAGCCTTGCCTTGCCTGACCGTGCCTTGCCTTGCTTTACCCTTTCCTTGCCTTGCCGTGCGTTGCCTAGACATGTGTTTTCGTGCCTTAGCCTTGATTCCCCTTGCCATAGCCTTGCATGCCTTGCCATGCTTTGCCTTCCCTTGCCGTGCCATGCCTTCTGTAACCCTTGCCTTCCCTTGCGCTGTCGTGCTTTAGCCTTGCCTTGCCTGTCCGTGCCTTGCCTTGCGTTACCCTTTCCTTGCCTTGCCGTGCATTGCCTAGCCGTGCGTTGTCGTGCCTTAGCCTTGTTTCCCCTTGCCATAGCCTTGCTTGCCTTGCCTTGCTTTGTTTCGCTTGCCGTTATGTGCCTTCCGTTACCGTTGCCTTGCCTTACTTTGCCTTGCCTTGCTTGCTTTCCGTTACACTTTCCTTGCCTTCCCTTCCATTGCCTAGGCTTGCGTTGTCGTGCCTTAGCCTTGCCTTGCCTGACCGTGCCTTGCCTTCCGTTACCCTTTCCTTGCCTTTCCGTGAATGGCCTAGCCCTGCGTTGTGATGCCTTAGCATTGTTTCCCTTGCCATAGCATTGCTTGCCTTGCCATGCTTTGCCTTTCCTTGCCGTGCCGTACCTTCCGCTACCCTTGCCTTGCCTTGCTTTCCCTTGCCTTCCTTGCCTGCCGTTACTCTTTCCATGCCTTGCCGTGCTTTGCCTAGCCTTGCGTTGTCGTACCTTAGCCTTGCCTTACCTGACCGTGCCTTGCCTTGCGTTCCCCTTTCCTTGCTTTGCAGTGCATTGCCTAGCCGTGCGTTGTCGTGCCTTAGCCTTGTTTCCCCTTGCCATAGCCTTGCTTGCCTTGCTTTGCTTTGACTGCCATTACCGTGCAGTGTCTTCCGTTACCCTTGCCTTGCCTTGATTTCCATTGCCTTCCTTGCCTTCCGTTACTCTTTCCTTGCCTTGCCGTGCATTTCCTAACCTTGCATTGTCGTGCTTTAGCCTTGCCTTGCCTGACCGTGCCTTGCCTTGCGTTACCCTTTCCTTGCCGTCCCGTGCATTGCCTAGCAGTGCGTTGTCGTGCCTTAGCCTTGTTTCCCCTGGCCAAAGCCTTGCTTGCCTTTCCTTGCTTTGCCTTCCTTTGCCGTGCCGTACCTTCCATTACCCTTGCCTTCCCTTGCGTTGCCTTGCCTTCCTTGCCTTCCGTTACTCTTTACGTGAATTCTCGTGCATTGCCTAGCCTTACGTTGTTGTGCCTTATCCTTGCCTTGCCTGACCGTGCCATGCCTTGCGTTACCCGTTCCTTGTTTTGCGGTGCATTGCCTAGCCGTTGCTTTGTCGTGCCTTTGCCTTGTTTCCCCTTGCCATAGCCTTGCTTGCCTTGCCTTGCTTTGAATTCCCTTCCCGTGCCGTGCCTTCCTTTACCCTTGCCTTGCCTTGCTTTCCCTTGCCTTCCTTGCCTTCCGTTGCTCTTTCATTGCCTTGCCGTGCATTGCCTCGCATTGCGTTGTCGTGCTTTGGCCTTGCCTTGCCTGACCGTGCCTTGACTTGCGTTACCCTTTCCTTGCTTTGCGGTGCATTGCCTAGCCGTTGCTTTGTCGTGCCTTTGCCTTGTTTCCCCTTGCCATAGCCTTGCTTGCCTTGCCATGACTTGCATTGCCTTCCCTTGACGTGCCGTGCCTTACTTGCCTTTCGTTACTCTTTCCTTTAATTGCCGTACATTGCCTAGCCTTTCGTTGTCGTGCCTTAGCCTTCCCTTGCCGGACGGTGCCTTGACTTGCGTTTCCCTTCCCTTGCCTTGCCGTGCATTGCCTATCCGTCCGTTGTCCTGCCTTTTCCTTGTTTCCCCTTGCCATAGCCTTGCTTGCCTTGCGATGCTCTGCCTTCCATTGCCGTGCCGTGCCTTCCGTTCCCCTTCTTTGCCTTGCTTTGCCTTGCCTTCCTTGCCTTGCGTTACCCTTTCCTTGCCTTGCCGTGCATTGCCTAGCCGTGCATTGCCGTCCCTTAGCCTTGTTTCCCCATCCCATAGACTTGCTTACCTTGCTTTGCTTTGCCTTCCTTGCCATGCCATGCCTTCCGTTACCTTTGACTTGCCTTGCTTTGCCTTGCCTTCCTTGCCTTCCGGTACCCTTTCCTTGCCTTGCCGTGCATTTCCTAGCCTTGCGTTGTCGTGCCTTAGCCTTGCCTTGCCTGACCGTGCCTTGCCTTGCGTTACCATTTCCTTGCCTTGCCGTGCATTGCCTAGCCGCGCGTTGTCGTGCCTTAGCCTTGTTTCCCCTTGCCATAGCCTTGCTTGCCTTGCCTTGCTTTGCCTTCCCTTGCCGTGCCGTGCCTTCCGTTACCCTTGCCTTGCCTTGCTTTGCCTTGCCTTCCTTGCCTTCCGTTACTCTTTCCTTGCCTTTCCGTGCATTGCCTAGCCTTGCGTTGTCGTGCCTTAGCCTTGCCTTGCCTGACCGTGCCTTGCCTTGCGTTACCCTTTCCTTGCTTTGCGGTGCATTACCTAGCCGTTGTTTTGTCGTGCCTTAGCCTTGTTTCCCCTTCCCATGGCCTTGCTTGCCTTGCTTTGCTTTGCCTTCCTTGCCTTCCGTTACTCTTTACGTGAATTCTCGCGCATTGCCTAGCCTTACGTTGTTGTGCCTTATCCTTGCCTTGCCTGACCGTGCCATGCCTTGCGTTACCCGTTCCTTGTTTTGCAGTGCATTGCCTAGCCTTTGCTTTGTCGTGCCGTTGCCTTGTTTCCCCTTGCCATAGCCTTGCTTGCCTTGCCTTGCTTTGAATTCCCTTCCCGTGTCGTGCCTTCCTTTACCCTTGCCTTGCCTTGCTTTCCCTTGACTTCCTTACCTTCCGTTGTTCTTTCATTGCCTTGCCGTGCATTGCCTCGCATTGCGTTGTCGTGCCTTATCCTTGCCTTGCCTGACCGTGCCTTGCCTTGCGTTACCCTTTCCTTGCTTTGCGGTGCATTGCCTAGCCGTTGCTTTGTCGTGCCTTAGCCTTGTTTCCCCTTGCCATAGCCTTGCTTGCCTTGCCTTGCTTTGCCTTCCCTTCCCGTGTCGTGCCTTCCTTTACCCTTGCCTTGCCTTGCTTTCCCTTGCCTTCTTTGCCTTCCGTTGCTCTTTCATTGCCTTGCCGTGCATTGCCTCGCATTGCGTTGTCGTGCTTTGGCCTTGCCTTGCCTGACCGTGCCTTGCCTTGCGTTACCCTTTCCTTGCCTTGCCGTGCGTTGCCTAGCCGTGCGTTGTCGTGCCTTAGCCTTGTTTCCCATTCCCATAGCCTTGCTTGCCTTTCTTTACTTTGCCTTCCCTTGCGGTGCCGTGCCTTCCGTTACCCTTGCCTTGCCTTGCTTTGCCATGCCTTCCTTGCTTTCCGTTACTCTTTCCTTGCCTTGCCGTGCATTGCCTAGCCTTGCGTTGTCGTGCCTTGTCCTTGCCTTGCCTGACCGTGCCTTGCCTTGCGTTACCCTTTCCTTGCTTTGTGGTGCATTGCCTAGCCGTTGCTTTGTCGTGCCTTAGCCTTGTTTCCCCTTGCCATAGCCTTGCTTGCCTTGCCTTGCTTTGCCTTCCCTTCCCGTGCCGTGCCTTCCTTTACCCTTCCCTTGCCTTGCCTTCCCTTGCCTTCCTAGCTTTCCGTTGCACTTTCATTGCCTTTCCGTGCATTGCCTAGCCGTTGCTTTGTCGTGCCTTAGCCTTGCCTTGCCTGACCATGCCTTGCCTTGCGTTACCCTTCCCTTGCCTCCCGTACCTTGCCTAGCCGTGCGTTATCGTGCCTTAACTTTGATTCCCCTGGCCATATCCTTGCTTGCCTTGCCTTGATTGGCCTTCCCTTGCCGTGTCGTGCCTTCCTTTACCCTTGTCTTGCCTTGCCTTCCTTGCCTTCCGTTAATCTTTCCTTGCCTTCCCTTGCATTGCCTAGCCTTGAGTTGTCGTGCCTTAGCCTTGACTTGCCTGACCGTGGCTTGCTTTACGTTACCCTTTCCTTACCTTGCCGTACATTGCCTAGCCGTGCGTTGTCGTGCCTTAGCCTTGTTTCTCCTTGCAATAAACTTGCTTGCCTTGCTTTGCTTTTCCTTCCCTTCCCGTGCAGTGCCAGCCGTTGCCCTTCTCTTGCCTTGCTTTGCTTTACCTTCTTTGCCTTCCGATAATATTTCCTTGCCTCGCCGTGCATTGCCTAGCCTTGCATTGTCGAGCCTTAGCCTTGCCTTGCCTGACCGTGCCTTGCCTTCCGTCACCCTTTCCTTGCATTTCCGTGCATGGCCTAGCCCTGCGTTGTGATGCCTTAGCATTGTTTCCCTTGCCATAGCATTGCTTGCCTTGCCATGCTTTGCCTTTCCTTGCCGTGCCGTACCTTCCGCTACCCTTGCCTTGCCTTGCTTTCCCTTGCCTTCCTTGCCTTCCGTTACTCTTTCCATGCCTTGCCGTGCTTTAA